>NC_139602.1:11185551-11315551 GCF_946808225.1 Silurus aristotelis
GAACCTCCGTCCGGAACACTTTCAAAGCAGATGAGATTTGTGTTACTGTTTGAGTGATTTAGTTTCAGGATCAATTACCAGTCAAACGCTGAAATAAATCCAATAACTCAAAGGAAATAAAAAAAATCACGGTGTTATTAATATTTCTGTACTATAAATAAATATTTAGGAACTCATTTGTTTCCTATTTTACTGCATGCATATGTGCTGTAATGAAGCAGAGATAATAGCATGCTCGAGTCGAAATTCAAAATGTAATTAAAGTCTTCCAACAGTTTAATTCATTTTCTTTTCATTTTGTGTGTGTGTGTGTGTGTGTGTGTGTGTGTGTGTGTGTGGATCCTGATGGGGTTTTTTATTATATTTGTTGAATTTGATTACAGAACCCATTACAGAACCCATTTATTTATGTTTTCTCAGGGCAGAGACTGAAAGAGGACTTTCCAGGAAGCACATAATAGAAGGTGAGTTGAACTTCAGAACTACACACAACACCGAGGGCGAGGGGACGAGAGAGACGGCGTCTGCAGAATATTTAAAAGCGATAAATAGAAATGTAAAAAAAAAAAAAGAAATATACAGTTTGCTGTCAAATCAATTGAAATGCATTCTTTGTTTATTAATTTGTACTTAATAAGACACTCCTCCTTTTCTCCTGTGTGTGTGTTTATTGCCATTTTAATTAATTTTCAAGTTATTTTACATAACATTTGTTTTGGGGGCGGGGCTTAATATCATTAGAAAAATACATTGCTATGTGAATAAAGACATGAATGATAGAAATGACTGTATGATTGATGTTTTAGCAGGAGTTTATATGTTTATAAACAGAAGGAAAGGGTGTGAGGGAGTTCTCGTTAGGGTTTATTCCTTCACGTGGCGTGACGGGGAGTGAACACACGTTAATGCGTTTGAAACTTCTCAGGTTTAAAAGCTTCACTGGAGAGATTGCAGTTAGACTACGTGGACGTGGTGTTCGCAAACAGACCTGACCCCAACACACCCATGGAAGGTGAGATAACGACACTAAACTGTGTAGCTACAGCACTGTATTGACAAAAGTATTGGGACACCTCAATTTTCCAGCCATGATGTTTCTCCAAACTGTTTGGAAGCACACATGTGTATAGGATCTTCCTCGAGTTGGATTTCGAGGAAGATCTCCTTCTTTAGAGCTCCATCCTTATTGAACACCTCACTTCCTGATCTACATCAGTGCCTGACTTCACTAATACGCCTGTGGCTGAATGAAATGTCACACAGATTTCCACAAAATCAAGTCCCAGATCTTCCCTGAAAACTGGAGTTTATGTTACTGCAGCCAAAGACGTCCTGCACAAGTTTGAGCCTCTAAGTTTATTTGTTGAACCACATATGTGTGGAAAAAACGCCTGGTGTCCCAATACTTTTGGGAATATAGACGCTTTTTTTTCCCCCTGCACTTTCATGCTCAGTAAAAACTCCTGATCCTGGAGCTTGTTGTTTTTCTCTTTTGCTTTGTCATTTCAATGCAATCTATCAAATACTTCATTAAAGAAGGGATCAATCGCTTTTTATTTCTCTTTTGGTAATTTTTCTTCTGGTGGGAATATGATCCATAAATAATTGGACGGTTGTGTGGTTTTTTTATGAATCGATCTGATTGCAGAGACGGTGCGAGCGATGACCCACGTGATCAACCAAGGAATGGCGATGTACTGGGGCACATCCCGCTGGAGTCCCATGGAGATCATGGTGAGTACCTTTAGAGTCACGTCTTCTCCTCTGAGCTCCTATCAGACCAAATGTCTCGGAAAAGCCGAGGAAACTCCTGAGGACAAATCACGGGGCGTTGTGGTAAATGCCACTTTTAGCGCTTCGATAAACATCATAAGGTCAGACAAGAAAATTTTCCGCAGCCTCCAGATCCAACCAAACCCATGCTGAAACTCGTGGTGGTGTTTGCAGGAAGCGTACTCGGTGGCACGCCAGTTTAACCAGATCCCCCCCATCTGCGAGCAGGCCGAGTATCACATGTTCCAGAGAGAGAAGGTCGAAGTGCAGCTGCCAGAGCTCTTTCATAAGATCGGTAAGTGTTCACAAATCACACGCTCCTTACTGTAGATATCTGACTGCAGGAGATTCACCCCATGGTGATTACATTAAAGCTGTCTGGATAACAGGAGTAACCTGAGGGGAATGTGGAAGCACAGTGGTTAAAGCTCTGGGTTACTGATTGGAACATCGAGAGTTTAAACCCCGGTATCACCAAGCTGCCACTGTTGGGGCCCCTAAAAAAGGCCCTTAACCCTCAGTGCTTCAGGGGTGCTGTATCATGGCTGACCCTGTGCTCTAACCCCAGATTCCTTACATCACTGAGATATTCACTGTGCTGTAATGTACATGTGACATGAATAAAGCACAGTTCTTTCTTTCCTTCTTAATTCTTTTTTTTTTAATTCTCCTTTTCTCTCTTTTCCGTTCTTTTTCTTATTTCTTTTTTTTTTCATTGGTTCTTTCTTTTCAGTTTCTTTGTTTTTCTTACTTTTTCTTTCTTGAACGAGTGTTTATCGCTACTTTAATGCTATTTTTCACCTTGACACCGAAGTTTAATCACAATACTGGATTGTGATTGGCTGGAAGTTCGTGTGTGTTAAACACACGCAGGTAGTTCGCATTTGTCAGGTGAATCTAAATGAATGTGCTGCATATAAACCCCTGTAACCATAGTAACATCCAGTTTCAGTTCCATACAGCTTCTGTACAATATCTTTACTGAGCTTGAGGCGCAAGATAAATTTGAAGAAGTGGAGAAGAAAACGTTTCAGATCAGAAATGGAATGAAAAACAGCACCAGGAGTTAACTCCAACAGCTTCTCTCTCTCTTTCATAGGAAAATGATCAACTAACACTTATTCTGCTTCCTCACACCGTCTGAGTGTTTTATATATTAAATATATAGCATGTGTGTATGTGTGTTTCAGGTGTAGGGGCAATGACATGGTCCCCACTGGCCTGTGGGATCATCTCAGGGAAATACGACAGCGGCGTTCCTCCGTACTCTCGCGCCTCTCTCAAGGTACCCCGTGTCCCATCGGTCTCTGATCACCCCTCCATGTTTTGGTCTTTACTTTCTAGATTTCTGCAACATTTGTGGCTTTGTACTGTACGGTGGTTCTCTGTGTCGCTGTTGTTCTAATGGATGTCTTGGTGTCTTCCAGGTTCTAGTTGGGTGTTTTTTTTTTTTTCCTCCTTGTGGGTGTGTGTTGTCTGTGAATGTGCCTTGTCATGGCATGAGCCTTTAGAGTAGTTCCGTCATGTGAGCGTGTCTCTGTGGTAACTCTGAGGAGGACATTTAGGGCCTGCTGTCCATATTCATAACACACACACACACACACACACACACACACACACACACACACACACACACACACACACACACACGAACATAAACATTCCCACAATTTGTGCAGTGGTGTAGAGTATATTCACGTGCGTGTGAAGTGGCATGCAGCATCGTATCTCTGTTGGTCCGGTGGTCATTGGCTGGAGCGCTCACCTCGTCCCCTCACCTCCTCGTGTCCTCAGCGCTCTAACACCTCGCTCATGTTCCGTTCCTCGTGTTCTCACCTGTGTGTGCGAGTCCCGTAAAAACCCGACACTGTGCTGGTGATCTGGACAGTGATGGGTCTTGTGCTTTTTTCAGATCTATGAGTGCTTGGATCATCAAACAGACTGAACCCTTCCCACTGTTAATCTAAAGGAGTCATTTAACTGCTGTCCCAGCACACACACAAACACACACATGCGAATGCTAATTACAGTTATTACAATTTCATTGGTCCAGATTTACATTTACCAGTGTTTGTGTGTTCATGTCTTAAAGTGTCAGTTTGGCAAAAAAAAAAAAACCATTATTTTCTTTTTATCCTAAATGTAGCCGATTCTCCAGTTTTTATGTTCCGTTGAAGCAAGACCATAACCAAACACTTATCTAAGTACATTATGATGCGTATGAGGTGCTATTGAAAAAGAATTTTGCACAGTCACAGGGAGCACCGGCCTTCATAAGTCAGTGCCCCAGAAGGCCTCGTCCTGCCATCAAACTGTTCCCAGGCACACATCTGTACTTACATCTCACTTGTAAACTAGGAGACCCAAACCTGTTCCAGCATGACTATTAAGATCTGCTTTACATGGTTTGGAGTGGAAAATCTTCTGCTATAGAGCTCCAACCCTATTAAACGTCTTCAGGATGAAAGTAAACACTGAAATACAGTGGCTGAATGAGCACAAATCTCCACAAAATCTAGTGGAACATCTTCCCAGAAGAGTTGAGGTTCTTATAAAAGAAAATAAGGATTAAATGTGGAATGTGGTGTTCAAAAAAAGCACATACCAATCCTGTGCTCAGGCATCCAGAAACTTTTATTAATTTTATAATCAGTGCAGGCCGAAACTTTTTCGCTTATTTTCGTTTAGGAAAAATTAAAACAGAAAGGACTCGTGTACTGCAACTGACACGAGCTCATTAATGTAAACATTATTAATTACTTTTTTATTTTTATTTCCTTTTTTTGCCTAACTGCTCCTTTGAAGCTGTTCAGACAGAGGGAAGTGTATCATGTGTCTGTGTCGGTGCTGGGAAAGACAGTCACGTGTTTAAAAACAGGCCCTTGTTCATTCAAGCCCTGCTGGGAAAGTGTGTGTGTGTGTGTGTGTGTGTGTGTGTGTGTGTGTGTGTGTGTGTGTGTGTGTGTGTGTGTGTGTGTGTGTGTGTGTGTGTGTGTGTGTGTGTGTGTGTGTGAGCAGCAGCAGCGTTTGTGCATGCATGCACAGGGCCCTTGTTTTTGAGCAGGTGTGCTGTGTCATTACCAGGGCTACCAGTGGTTGAAGGACAAGATCTTGAGCGAGGAGGGCCGGCGTCAGCAGACGAAGCTGAAAGAGCTGCAGGCCATCGCCGAGCGGCTGGGGTGCACGCTGCCACAGCTCGCCATCGGTACGCTAAACACACACACTGCCGCTCTCTCTCTTTTTGTCTGTCTGTCCGTCCGTCCTGAACCTCGCTCTCTCTTTCTCTCCGCAAGCCCCAAACACACACTCTGAACCCTTCAACACACCCTTCCATCTTCATTCTCAGACCAAAAACTAGACTGAATGAGTGTGTGAATGATGGTGTGACCGAGTGAAAGTGTGAATCCCTTATAGTCCATGAGCTGGGAGCCCAGTGGAAAAGGCACTGGGATACTGATCAGAATGTCGGGGTTCAAGCCCCGGTATCGCCAAGCTGCCATTTTTGGGGCCCCTGAACAAGGCCCCTAACCCTCTGTTCTCCAGGGGTGTTGTATCATGGCTGACCCTGTGCTCTGACCCCAGCTTCTGAACAAGCTGGAATCAAAATTCCGAGATGAACACAGTACCTCCTATCATATTATATACACACACACACACACACACACACACACAGCAGGGGCATATCCAGAATAAGACCTGCAATCATTTAAACCAGTGGGGTCAGAAAACTTTTCAACATCTCACTGGGATCAGTGAAAGAAAGAAATCTTGGTATTGTGGGGAGGGAGACATGTTTAATTTTAATAATCGCTGGGATGAAGTTATTTGTCGGATGACTGATAGGACACTCAAAACTATAGCAATACATTTTTATCATCAGGAGAAAATTCCCCAAAATATCCCTTCTGGCAGAATCCAATGTCCATTCAACATTTTTTGCTGGACTGTAATACTTTTACCCCTTTGAGAAAACTGTTTATTGTTGATACTTTTGTAAAGGTTTTTAATCAATTTTATCCAAATTTAGTCTTAGATTTGTAGAAAAAAATGTATATTAAACATATTATTTAGTTTAATATTTGTATAATTAAACCTGGCTTTCACCATGAATCTAGCCATAGAATTGGTACTGACATGGTATAAAGGAAAGAAAAGAAGAAAGCTCTTCTTACACTCGTGCAACTGTGATACACTTTAACACCGTCACAAAGGAGCTGTATAGAAATTCTGACATAAGTGTTCAATTATTTATAATGACCATTTATAATTCACAGCAAACATTTGTTTTCTGTATGTGATTCTATAGATTTAAATGAATAAATACTATGAGCTCTAAGAGGGAGTGATGGAACGTAATTCAGCCGCTTAAACAAGTGTCTGTGATTTTAAAATGTACAGTCTAACACAAAGTCCTTCATGTGTAAAGAACGCTATTACGTTTTTGTTTTTAAACTGGTTTCCAAACACATAAGGGGAGATGAGGAACTCTAGGGAAGGAACCTAAACCAAAAAATATACATCATTCATTTTAAACCTGGACACGCCCCTGCATTTCATCAGCCCCTGCCATTTCCTCCTGAACTCCATTAATCCCTGTTTCCTCACCCAGCTGCAAATTCCTGACCAAGCCACCAGCACCGGTACTTATCAGACTGATCCCTACAGTTACACCACAACTGATGGTTCTTTTCCATATACCAGATAGTACCGATCTATACTGCAGCACTGGTACCGATAGTACTGATCTATACTGCAGCACTGGTACCGATGTAGCTGTCCCTCTAAACGTTTCTAAATAGATGTTGGTGCAGTTCATTTTTTGAAGGCTAATCGCGTGCGTGCGTGCGTGTGTGTGTGTGTGTGTGTGTGTGTAATTCAGTTTAATCTAAAAGAATGAACTGATATGTGCAGTTCTGAAGATCGATTTACACAACACTGTATAAAACACACGTTCTACATGTCAGATCCCCGCAGAGTTTTCTCCACGTGTGGGTGTGTGTGTGTGGGTGTGTGTGTGTTGCATGCGTGATCCTGAGGGAGCTGCAGCGGTCAGCACATGGCTTATCTCACCTCCGACTCTAAACCTCTCTGCGATTTCTTTTTTACAAACAAAAAAACAAATGCATTATCTCTGCCCTGGTGTTGGGAGCTATGGTAACGGTGTGGTCTGATGGCTTGGAGGTGTGTGTGTGTGTGTGTGTGTGTGTGTGTGAGAGTGTGTGTGTGTGTGTGAGAGTATGGGTGGTAGAGTTAACTACAGTGTGTGTTCATTTTAGATATGGCTTTATTTTCTGCAGTGTTTGAAATCTTTGAGCTTGTTATGGACGGCCGAGAGAGTGTGTGTCTGTCTGTCTGTGTGTGTGTGTGTTAGTGTGGTAGTGTTAGTGTTGTATCAGGTGTGATTATGTGCTGATCCTCTGCAGCGTGGTGCCTAAGGAATGAAGGAGTCAGCTCTGTGCTTTTAGGAGCCTCCAACACGGAACAGCTCATGGAGAATATAGGAGCGATACAGGTGAGAACATCATGCTGCACAACCACACAGTCAGGATGGTGGTCATTTTTTTTTTTTTTTGTCCTTCTCCTTACTTATTATACTTGCTTAAAAAATAATTTAACCTCCAGCACACCTGAGCCAAGTGACCTGTAAAGTATTTAAACACAGCCATGTCATGCTGTTAATCTACAATTACCTACACTGTATAGACAAAAGTTTGTGGACACCTGACCATAAAATCAGGAGGTTTGGGAAACTCAGTGGTTAAGATGTTGGACTTCTGGTCAGAAGGTCATGAGTTTAAATCCCAGCACCACCAAGCGGACACTGCTGAACCCCGCGATGTCGTAAATGCTCCATGGAGAAAGAGAGAGCTTTTACAGCGTGTGCAGGTTCGACTGTTGTTCAGCCCAGTAATTGTGATTTCTTTCTTTCTTTTTTTTTCCTCCCGCAGGTCCTTCCGAAGTTGTCGTCCTCCATCGTGCACGAGGTGGACAGCATACTGGGGAACAAGCCCTACAGTAAAAAGGACTACCGCTCGTAGTGCGCGTGTGTGTGTGTGTGTGTGTGAGTGCGGAGCCCAGGGGCCGCCCTGCCCCGAGCCCTTTGCCTGTTCCTCCGTTCGTCAGCTTGAGCTTTTACTGAATGATTAAGCAGCGCATGAGACCGACAGGTTACACACTCCGACCCTGCAAGAGAAGCCTCGTAGACAAGTACAAACTTCACACCTGGGGTTTAAAATGATTTGGGGTTTTATTTTGAGAAAAGAGAAGGTACCATTTTATTACAATTTAACAGAAAGACGGAAGAGTTAGGAAGAAAAAAAAATTAAGAATGGTAAGAAAGGGGACAAAAGAAATGGCACCTGCTCGCTTGGCTGTAGGGAATTTCTTTCTTTTTTTTTTTTTTTTTTTTTTTAATACTTCAATGCATATTTGACCAAAAAAGTGTGTGTGTAAAAAATGAATACAGCGCTTAAGTTCATCCAGCTGATCGGTTAATGGTTCGTTGCACGTCTCCCATAATCACTCGTGAGGTCTGTTTGTCTCAATTTCTATCTATCTATCTATCTATCTATCTATCTATCTATCTATCTATCTATCTATCTATCTATCTATCTCTGTCTGTCTGTCTGTCTGTCTGTCTATCTATCCTGCAACCATTCACTGTCGTCTGCGTCCCGATTGCACACGCCCCCCTCCCCTTTTTTTCGCAGATGAGCCAATCAGCACTTTAAGAGCCCATCAGAGGGTGTGGCTATGGGAGGCTCCGGTGTTTAAACACAACTACGTGCATCATTTTGTTTTTGTATCTCTGTATTGTTTGTGCATTTTCTGATCAACAGCCCTGAGATATACAACTCCCTCCCCCTCCGCCCTCAGAGCAGTAACCGATTATATCCCAAACCCAGTTTCTGCATCCTGGCAAAAAAAAAAAAAAAGAAATATTGAGCGTTTTGCGTATTTATTATTGACGGCGTTAAATATATATACAGTATAAATATATCAGTCTTTCACGCCTGCAGTTTATTTACGAGCATCTGTTCGGAACCGCGACGCGTGTTTGAATATGTTTATTGCGCATGCCGTGTCTCACTTTTAGACGCCGGACGTAATTGTCGTCACACACACGTGGCTAAAGCCAAAGATGCTGATAAACCCCCTGAGCTCTGTCTGTAACACGTCTCACTGTATCCAATCCGCTACCCAGTGAGAAAATCATCTAACAGCATGTTCTCTATATAATAAACAAAAGGAATGAAACGCCTCCTCTCACGTGTATATATAAATATATATATACTCACTCTGGCCAAGATACTTAGGCGTATAAACACGTATATATATTTGCTATATGTTAGGAATGTCATTAGATCTTTTTCTGCATCACGTACCAACGAGTTCAGACGCAGCCGATGGAAAAACGACTTACGAGCGATTTCTCGATGAAATCTGCACACTATGCATTAAGTTTGCGTGTGCGAGTTTTCATTTATGCATTTCTGTGGACGCTTTTATTTGCCTTAAACCGATACACACACACACCCCCCCCCCCCCCCCCCCCCCCCGATAAATCGACCGCGTCTCACAGGACGAGGGGAGAAAAAGAAACGTATACCGGAGCAGCTTTTATAGCATTGATTGCACTTTATCGATTGTTATTCAGTCCCACGTTTTCAGACTTGAGGGGGAAAAAATCAGACGAAACGAGTCGTATGAAGATTAGATTAGATTAGATTAGATTAGTGAATTTGAGGTCAAAACCTTATAGTTGTGCTTTGGTTTAGTTTATGTTTAGACGCTACACATCACTGTGCTCCATACAGTAGATCTGTTTCTCCTGCTGTGTGTGTGTGTGTGTGTGTGTGTGTGTGTGTGTGTGTGTGTTTCGAACATTTAGGACTTCTCGGAGGTAAAAAATAAAAAAGGTTCTGGATCTTTGAAAATGTTTAACACGTAAAAAAAAAAAAAAAAAAATCGCCGTGTTTTCGTCTGTTTAATTTGTGGAAACGTCAAAAGTCTCGTCCGCATGTGCTTTTTTTTGTTGTTGGTTTGGTTTCCGGCGTCGCCCTGTTTCTGTGTTGGAGATCGATCTCAGGAAAGAAGGGCATTACTGTGTGTTCGTCTGCGCTGCGATCATTAGTACAGCGTTCTGTAGTGCACTAGCGCCACGCGTGGTCATGAGTAAGTACTGCATCTGAGATATCAATTAGCAAAAAGAAAAAATTTATCAGTGGTACTCGCTTGCTGTCGAAACTCGTTCACTAGAGAAACGTGTCGCGCTTTTTCGTCGTCTTCTCATCTATACTGAAAAGCGTAAAGAGATGGAAAAGGAACAGTGCTTTAACTTTTCCACATGAAACGCGTTTGTTTGTTTTTATTATAATTAGATTAAGCACATGGCTGATTGTGGTGATCTGAAATCTGCTTCTAAAGCATCTTCGGCTGAAAATAATTTTTTACGTTCAGAGGGAATAAAGGAGAGGGATTCTTCGTTGCCCTGAGATGATGATGATGATGAGCATCTGTTTGCACTGATTATGCATTTTAAAGAACTCTGTATAATGTATACAAACGCCAAGCTTACATTTTCCACCTGTGCGTGGAGCGATTCTGTACATCCAGACAGATATCTGTATATAGTTTGACCTTTGTACATATATACATAGAACATGGATGTGATCACTTTCGGCCTTTTTTCTTTTTCTTTTCTTTTTTTTTTTTTTTACTTTCATTAGCAGGCATTGCTAACTGCATTGTGCTTGAATTGAAATTTAGATCTGTACAGCTTCAGTATCTCTGAAATGGAAATGATAAAATATTAATGACTGTTTCGTCTCCTCTGCTTTTTTTTTTTTTTTTTTTTTTAATATATAAGTTTTATTTCCATTTAAAAATAAATAAATGACACAATCCGGCGCTTAGGATTTCAGTTTTTTTTGGGGGTTTTTTTTTTATCACAAACAACAGTCTTTAAAAAAACATTTAAATGTCCATCATATATAAATACATCACCCTTGAGATCAGGCCTTAAATAAGGCCACTGCAGTATTATTATTATTATAGTACATAACTGCTGATTATAAATTCAATACAAGCAAATTAGCACCATGAAAAAAACCTAATGCTCTTCTAATACACACAACTGTGTTTACTTCCATCTGCTCGTTACAGATTCTATTTTTTATTTATAGATTTTAGAGGTTTCATCCCAGCTAGAGGAACCCGGCAGGAGCTGCTCATGACGCTGGCCAGTAAGAGAAGGTTTAATGCTGTTGGTCTGAGAAACAGCTTCCACTTTCTACACTATCCTGCTTCACTTTTGACACGTGTGTATCTTCTGTTTTACTCGGTAGCCTCGTTAGCTTCATAGCCTCACTCCAAAAAAATAAAAAAAAGTATAGAAACCAATTCTTGACACCAAACGTGCCCAAAAACTAATCACTTTGGTGGATTTAAGTTCCAGGTAAATCTGTGTGTGTGGGAACGAGTAACTACAGAAGGACATACATTAAAATATTTCTTTCTTCATTTCTCGTGATCTCAACATAAACATTGTTTCCCCCGTAGTCAGTACTTAATTTTTTTTGGTATTCGACTTTAGACCGAATGAATGTTCTCCATGATGCTGCGCTGATGCTGAATACACTGGAACACAAGGAAACAATGTTTGTGAAGATCAAGAGAAAACTGTGTCGTGATGATGAGAATCTCTTTTATGTCACAAGAAAGGAATATAATGCATATAACAAATATAACAATCAGAAACAAAAAGCTCATAAATTCAAGTGTCCTGAAACAAGTGTGTGTGTGTGTGTGTGTGTGAGACGAGAAGTTGCTGATCCTACAACAAAAGTCTATGAAACACAAAAATGTGGGTTAAAGTGCTCTGTGTGTGTGTGTGTGTGTGTGTGTGGTCGTCAGTGCAGCTCACAGAACACACACATGACCAATGGCTTCTCAGAGCGTGACGTGTGTGTTGTCCCTCACAGTCTTCCACATGCAGAGATGAAGCAGGTGAGTGAAGCCCAAGAGGAAGAACAGATCTCTCCACTTTTTCTTTAGCTGCTTCACTGTGTGTGTGTGTGTGTGTGTGTGTGTGTGTGTGCGCGTGTGCGCTATAACACGTTGTTTAGCTGCAGCAACTCCTCACCCATGTCCTGGCTGCTCAGCGGTGGAGGTCCATCTGTGGACATGAGCAGATTACACACCATTTCCATGTTTCTTCTCACACACACGTTCTTGTTCACAAGCAGTGGTTCTGGTCTTTACCTGCTTTCTACCACTTATTAAACTGTACACCGAAAACTAAATGGCCAGAAGTTTTGGGACACCTGATTGATTGAACACCATTGGGGATAAATGTGATCACTGACTGCACAATCCCAGGAACCTCCTCATCATCTCACCTACATCAGTACCTGACTTTACTAACACACTTGCAGCTGCATGAATCTCAGAAAAGTGGAGCTGGTTATAACAGCAAAGGGGGAGATGGAATGTTTAAATGTCCAAAAACTTTTGGGCCTCCTGGTATTTTAAGAGAAACATCATGCAGTATCAGATATAAGTAATTGAGGGTCGGGTCAGTACCAGTACCCAAATGAATGCAGCAGTATTACAGGTTGTATGTAATCTAAAAAATGCTCTTAATGTTTCCTGTGGACTGCGTGGAAACACCTTTTTCATGTTCCTTTCATTTCTATGCAACAAACTCATGTGATGTGAAAGTCTGATGATTGACTGACCAACAAATCTATTAATATCCAGATGTTCCACTTTATTCTAAGTGAAAACTCCTCCTTTATCATGAGGAAAAGCTTCACACACTCTCAGCATCCGGACACTTCGTTTCTCCAAACGCTCTTTTAAAACACGCCTAAGATGTTCTTCACTAGTTGGACTTTTCTTCTTCATCCCAGAGAAGTTCAATAGGATTCAGGTGTGGTGACTGGGCAGGACGTTCCATGATCAACAGTTTCGATGATGGAGCTTCGGCTCATCACCTCGTTGTACGGTGAAGTTGGAAGAGCCGCAGTCCAGACGGAACTGCATGGTGATGAAGTACGGAACGGGCGATGTGTTGGTCCAGGATTCATTTCACTTTCCGGAATCTTCTCTTCTCCAAAACAACCTCAAACCATTAACCTTCCACCTCCATGTGTGAGTGTGGGGCTGAGACACTCTGATCACATCTTCTCTCCTGTTCTCCGTCTCACACAAGTTCTTTTGGTAGACACAAACATGTCCCATTTCATCCACTCATTCAGTGTCCAATTACTGTGTGGTTTTGCTTTTTTACTGGTTTTGTTGCATAGAAACAAAATTCAACGTTAAAAAAAAAACAGGTGTTTCCCCACTTTTCACAGCCAAAGTTCTAAACAGGAACAGAAACTCAGGTGTGGAGCTAAAGAAAGAAGAAAGCGTCTTTACCTTCTGTACACGTGGGACCGATCCATCCTTTCACACAGACGCAGCGCCCGTTACGACTGTCACACTGCGCTCCGTTCTCACACTCGCAGCTTAATGAGCAGTCTGGTCCGAACCGGTTCACTCCACAGTCTAGCACACACACACACACACACACACACAATAAAAGACTACAGAGTAACGTCTGGAGAAATCGTATCACAATCGGTGTAATGCTGAAAGCTGACTGATCTGTAGCTCCGACGTTCACGTTCACGTGATGAGTGTTTGTGTGTTTCTGTAGTAAAAACTCATACCCCAGAAACAGAACATAAAATACTAACAAACTAGTTTCAGAAACAGTTTTTAATATCAGATCATTAATGTGGTGATGGAGGATTTAACATTAAAGGAGTCTCCAGTTTCAGCTGTTTATTACAGACTAAGTGCTTTATAAGTTTACTGTAATACACTTTATGGCCAAAAGTTTGTGGACACCTGAGCATAAGATTGCTGCTATGTGCTTCTTGAACATCCACTTAAACGTTTAATCCCAGTTTACTGTTCTAATAGATTTTGTGGAGATTCATTCAGCCATAAGGGTTTTGGTGAAGTCAGGTAGTGATGTAGTTTATTGGAGGAGGTCTGGGGTGCAGTCAGCGTTCACATTCATCCCAAATAGGGTCAGAGCTCTATTGCAGGAGATCTTCCAGCAAAACCAAAAGTTTGGAGAAGTCTGGTGTCCCAATACTTTTGCCAGCATAGCGTATCCAATAACTTTTGTAATTGGTTCAGAAACTCACCTGCGTCACAGCTGGGTCCGGTTTTCCCCGGTGCACACAGGCAGGAGCCACTCACTGGATCACACCGTGTACCGTCTGCACAGTCACATGACTTGGAGCAATTCGGCCCGTACGTTTTCCGCTCACACGCTGAAACACAGGGGCGTTGGGAAGAGTTTCATTATTCGTATAAGATTTGAGATGAAATAATCGGTTTGTTTAGTGGAAGAAGATGATGGTTTGGGAAATCGATCTTTTTTTCTTCACGCTTTGACTCTCAGGCGGCGGTGGACGAAGTGCACAATGTATTTGAGTAAAAGTAACGATACACTCAGTAAATATTACTCCAGTGCTCCTTTTTCTACTTTTACTCAAGTGAAAGTTTCAAGTTTTTGCCCTCAAATGTACTTAAGTGTCCAAAGTGCTATGATTTATGTTTCTGTGTAAAGACTCGAATGTGACTCTCAGCACACTGATCTATTAATAGAATGATATTAATGACTCAAACACTGATTGATTTCTATTACAATTATTATGAGCACAAAAACCTTTAAATAAAAACGTGTAAATGAGGTCACGTGTGTTGTGTCGAGTTCGAGTCTGGAGTTTCTTCATCATTGATTCCTCTCTAAATGTTCTGCTTGATGTTGAACTGATGCTGAACTGTATGTTGGTGATCAGTAGCTGCACCGAGCGTTGATCAGAACACGTGTAAAACAGAGCGTGCGCTCGATCCTGATTGGTTGTTTCTCACACGAGAATAAGTTTTTTTTATCCTCATTATTAAAAAGACTCGACTGATTTCACTAAATGTAGTAAAAAGTAAAACGTGTGAGTTTGTGATGGAGTGAAGTTACAGTAAAAATCTCCACAAATGGAAAAACTTCAGTAAAGTTCAGATACGTGACAAAACTTAAGTACAGAAACGAATTACATTCACTTCATCACCGATATCAGGATCATAAAAACACCCAAATTGTCGTTATACAGTATTGATTAATTGTCATTTCTGAATCTGGCTCCTGGTCACGTTTCAGAATATTTGCACATAATCGAGGAGTAACAAGTGAAGATTTGGTGTAACGTCTTAAATGTGTTACTCCTTATATTTCAGCCCGTGTGTATAGGTGTGTGTGTGTGTGTGTGTGTGTGTGTGTGTGTATAGATGTGTAACCTTTCTGGCACTGTGACCCCCAGTAACCAGCAGAGCAGATACAGCGTCCATCACTGGGACGACACAGAGCTCCGTTCATACACTCACAGTGCTGCTGACACCGATGTCCATACAGACCTACTGGACAAACTGTAACACACACACACACACACACACACAACTTGCTGAAAAGAAGTAAGAGAAAACTGCTGGGCTAATGATTAACAATGTCCCTGAGGGTTAGAGATGTGAGTGAGTGAGAGAGAGAGAGAGAGAGAGAGAGAGAACCTCACCATGCTCACACACGTGACCGTAGTACCCTGGTCCACACCGGCAGGTTCCTGTCACCCCATCACATGTGTTGTTGTGCTGACACACACATTTCAGCACACAGTTCGGACCGTACCATCCCTCAGGGCATTCTGACACACACACACAACCCTTTTAAAGAAAGTCATTCTACACTACGCAATAGTTGGAAATAAGACCAGGTGTGGAGCGTGATTTATAACAGTAAGAGTGTTAAACTCCGCCTACTTTTTAATTTCATTGGTGCATGTGTGCATAATAAATAGTCTGATTGGTCGGTTCTAATATGAAAAGTAGCTGTTGATGTTAATGGTAATAACGAAGCCTCACCTTTCTCACAGTGCAGCCCAGTGAAGCCCAGACCACACGTACAGTTCCCAGAGACGCCGTCACACACACCTCCATTACTGCAGTTACAGCGCTGAGAGCAGTCTACACCATACCAGCCTGCAGCACACTCTGAGTATATACACACACACAGAGTTTAGGAGATTTTTTCATTCTGTTATTTATATCCAAATACAAGCAGAGACTGAGGACATAAACCCACACTGTACAGTCAAACCTTCAGCCCTGGAAAATCTCTCATTAAATCCATTTCTGTTCCATATTACAGACGACATCAGCAAATCCCAATCACCAAATAATTAAATACATTAATAATACTACATTTTACGATGTGATCTTCCCTGTGCTTTCACACACTAATCCATATTTCAGATTTGGAAGTTGAGAGAATGAAAATGACTCATGCATTGTAAAAACATCACACTGTATTGTAGAGCACTCATCTACTGCACATATCACAGCAGAATGAATGGAGTACGATAGAGATACATGTATATAAAGTTCTAGTAGTGCAGGATGTGTGTTAGGCACAATATATGTAACGAACGTGGTATAAACAGTGTGGGTGAAAAGAAACTGGTCCATATTACAAATACAAATTTATTCAAACAAATTGTACATGTTCTTTATTACAGAGGAAAATAAAAGCAAATCATTTGTGAGGTCCACGTCGTCCCAGCTAACGTTCTGGAAAATGCTGCTTTAATCACGTGCGCGCGCACGTACGCACAAAACGTGGTGGTTCATCCTGCATGAACAGAAGGTCACCAAGTTCTATAGCCATTAAATGTTGCCTAGTTACTTTTCACCCACCCTGTACATCTTTATATTTATTCTTAGTGCACTTGCTCACCAGCTCGTGCACATTTTCACTGTCTTTAGATTTATTTGTTGTACATAAATCTACATATATTTGCATATTTATCTGCACTTGTCAGGGTGCACAATTGCTACTATTTGCACTTCTGGTAGAGGTGAAACTGCATTCCTTCCCTCCTTTCCTCCTTCCTTCCCTAGTCTTTATAGGCCAAGTACATTCATTAATGAATAGTGTGAATTTGGTGAATGCTTTTTATTGTTTTTTTGGTGCATTATGCAGTGTAAGACAGTAACTCAGAGGTGCATTTAGTTTTGATCCTGTACTATTCTATGCAATACTGCACTGTACCATACTACAGCATACCATTTCACATCTCAGCTTTGGAAGGTGACTGAACCAGAACAGAAGATTTGGTGAAGATCAGATTTTCTAGGTCTAAAAACAACATCTTCAGATTTCCACCAAATTCAGTGTGTGTTGAGATCATCAACCCTAACACAGGGGTGTGTTTACTTTTACTCTACCACACCGTGGATACAGGTACACACCGTGAATCTGGTGAAGATCTGAGAACACGATTTTAGACCGCAAAATAACAGTAAGGGGTTAAACGTCTGTGTTTTTTATTCTCTCAGAAACGAATCACCCTTCAGGGATTCAAATCACTCGCCCGCATGAGTTTAAGTCCTGAGAACTTTATTTTTTGGCCAAAAAAACCCTGTAAAACTACGTGCCTGTAAAATTATCTGTACAGTAGCTGATCTATAAAACCAGACACACTGTTTCTCAGTCACGAACCTTGTCCACAATCATCTCCTCGGCGCCCAGGAGCGCACACACACCTCCCTGTCACCGGGTCGTTCCTCACCCCGTCCCTGCAGACGGCAACGTGGGCACAGTCCTGCCCGTAACGCCGGGGTGGACACGCTGAAACAGAAAGCGCACATTACACAGCGCTTACAGCAAATGTAAGAGTTTATTCATTGTGCAGGAATAAAAGACTCACTGATGTTGCACTGAGCTCCAACAAATCCAGGAGGACATCTGCATGCGCCCGTGGTGGCCTCACACACGCCGCCGTTCACACACCGACACTCTCGCTCGCAGTCTGGACCGTAGCGCCCGCTAGCGCACTCTACACCAGGAATACACGGAATTATAGCCGATTAAAGCGGCTGTATGTGATTTTTATAGATGATGCCCAGTAGGAGGAGCTGTGTGTGCTTTAGGCATTTTTATTTATGGAAATTTGTATGTGAGTTTAGAGCTCATTTATGGCCAGAAAAATACAAACAGACACTTTAAAAAAAAAGAATAATAATCATGTCTGTTGCAGGAAATGATGTCTTGTATTGTTGAAATCATATTAGAAATATAAGAATGAATACATTTAACTTTTTTAAAGAAAGAAATAAAGTCCATCTTACCCTGATCACACAGGGGCCCGGTGTACCCCGGGGCGCAGTAGCAGACTCCTGACACTGGGTGGCAGAGCTGGTTCCTCTCCGAACACTGACACACCTGATTACAATTGAGGCCGAAGGTACCGGGCAGGCAAGCTGTGAAAAATATGGAAACTGAAATAAGGTGTGTGTGTGTGTGTGTGTGTGTGTGTGTGTGTGTGTGTGTGTGTGTGTGTGTGTGTGTGTGTGGGAAGGTACGACTTCAGCTGCACTCACTCTGCTCACAGCCGTTGCCTGTGTAACCAGGCGAGCAGCCACACTCTCCGCTGATGTGGTGGCAGGAAGTACCTTGTGAACACGTGCACACGTGGGAGCAGTCAGTACCGAAGGTTCCAGGAAGGCAGGCTGAAAGAGACGAGTTATTAATGATGTTACAGTTTTACCAAAACTTTTTTGAGACGTCCAAAAAACAGTCCAGGGTTTGCCTTAAAATCTAGTGTGTGTGTGTGTGTGTGTGTGAGAAAGTGAATGATGAGCAGACCTTTATCACACTGAGCTCCTCGCCAGCCTGCTGGACACAAACATCTACCAGTGACATGATGACAAGACGCTCCGTGTTCACACTCGCAGTGATTGTTACAGCCCACACCAAAGCATCCTGCTGTGCATGCTGACCACACACGCACACACACACACACACACACACACACACACACACACACACACACACAATATATCTATAACAGGTTCTGACAAAATTATGTCATATGATTGTGTATCTATGCAGCAGGTAAATGGAGGAATCATCTGCCACACAGGAGTCTGAAAATGAGAAGAATATCCCGGAAAGCAGAACCGGATCACACTCGTCTCCACTCCTACCTTTCTCACAGCGCTGTCCGATCCAGCCTGGTCCACACACACACTGTCCAGTCTGCCCGTCACACAGCCCTCCATTCTCACACTCACACTCCTGCTGACAGTCCGGCCCAAAGCGTCCCGGGACACACTCTGTACACACACCGCAAACACACACCACTAAATACAGGCTTCTGTACCGAACCCAAATAAAACAACTGATTCTTATCAACGCTGGGAAACTGTAGGCTTTAATGATATGTTTATATAAAGTGTGTGTGTGTGTGTGTGTATGTGAGCAGCTCCACAGATTAAGGACGTGTAGTAATTAGATATAATTGCTCTGTAATTAACAGGAAGTCGGTATTATCTGCAGATGTGTTGCTTCCACTCGGAAAAATGACTCTGTGTTTATACACTAATAACCTGAAGTGAATTAGATTTCAAACTGGCGTGCAGTCGAACATTTGTATTACCAGAAGTCTTCCAGATGTGTCTGGTTTGCAAGCACACACACACACACACACACACACACACACACGCACACACACACACACACACACACACACACAGGATTGCAAGAGCTGCACTACTAAGTGTTATTAGCGTTATTAGAAGCCCGCTGGAGGCAGGCAGGAGACGGAGGTTTACGCCTGAGGTGGTCTAAAAGACAGCGTGAGACCGAAAGCGCCCATAAACTCTCACCGCCATTTAGCGCCGTTTGGCGCTAACGTGCTGCCAAACAGCGGCAGGAGACTCGATGATGTCAGAACTGCATCATAAATCCCCAGATTGAGTTCCAAGTACAGAAATAGCATTTATATCATTTATACGTTTCCGCACAACTCCAGTCTGATCTTTTTTGTCGACTTTGCCCCCCAGACGACTTTAACAGCAGTGTTTTTTAATTGGTTAATGATTTAATTGGATTTAACAGCTTCCATGTGTCCTGGATGTTATTATGGTGAATGTGTTGACTGGGTTTAGTGCTGAAAGAGCAGCAGAGCAGCACAGACGGAGCTCAGGGGAGTCAATTAGAAAACCGTGCCAAAAAAACATAAAAATAAATAAATAGCACTAAATGACTAAAGGTCATGATATTTACATCGAGGTATTGAATAGAGTTTGGCGTGAGAGTGCTGGAGAACGTTTCACATGTACACCCTAAAAATGTAGTGATGTGCATCATCTCCATTATGGTGGCTGACGTGATTCATATCTCAATAATCACAAAAAAAATTAAACAATAAAAAAATTATAAAACCAGATGTTTATTTTCTTGTTGTGTCTGCAGTAAGTCACAGCTCTACCTCTGCCATGTTAATCTGGATCATTCGGCTCTGGGACCTGCTCAGTGCTGCACTGTTACAGTGTTAGTGTGTTTGGTTGTTGCACTTAATGTTGTTTGGACAAGTGGACTGTATGTAGTTTTGTTGTTCTGGTTAGTTTTGTGGTCTTGTGTGTTGTTTTTTTATTGCATCTCTCTCTCTCTCTCTCTCTCTCTCTCGTTCTCTCTCCCTCTTTCTCTCTCCCCCCCTCTCCCACCGATACTCACCGCGCTCACAAGCTGGTCCCGTCCACCCACTCGGACAGGTACAGCGTCCATCCACGTGATCACACCTCCCTCCATTCTCGCACAAGCACCTCTGACTGCAGCCCAACCCGAACAAACCCACCAGGCATTCTGGGAAAATAAAGCATGCTTCGTCTCAGACAGACCTCATAACACAATACTGAGACGCTGCTGAGATTCAGATTTATTTCTCACTCTGTGAGCAGTTCAGTCCCATCCATCCAGCCGTACACACACACTGTCCCGTGGCGCCGTGGCATCTCTCAGTGTTCTCACAAGCACAGGTCTGAGAACAACCCTCACCGTAAAAACCAAGTGGACACGCTGGAATGGAGAAGAGAAGAGAAGAGAAGAGAAGAGAAGAGAAGAGAAGAGAAGAGAAGAGAAGAGAAGAGGAGTTTTGAACATAGCTGTGTGTTTCTCAGAATATTCTGATTATTGAGATCATCTCATCTCTCTGGTGACTCTCAGACTCACTCTGGTTACACTGCGGCCCGATCCATCCTGCAGGACACAAACACTTCCCACTGACGTGATCACAGTGTCCTCCATTCACACACACACACCTGTGCCGACAATCTGATCCGTAATAACCCTGAGGACAGGCTGATACACACACACACACACACACACACACACACACACACACACAGTATTTAACAATACATACACACACTGTATATAACCAAAGGCAGGGAAATATCTTACGTTTTTCACAGAAGGTTCCTGTCCATCCCACAGTACAGGTACACGCCCCACTGACATGGTCACATGATGCCTCGTTGTCACACTGGCAGCGCTGATGGCAGCCCAGGCCGAAAAACCCAGCAGGGCATTCTGGGAAAGAGAAAGAGGGCAGTCATGAGAAAAGTAAACCACCTAATTGTGTGGATGACCAGAGGAGTGTGTGAAGTGTGTGGATGACCTGAGAAGGAGTGTGTGAAGTGTGTGGATGACCTGAGAAGGAGTGTGTGAAGCGTGTGGATGACCTGAGAAGCAGTGTGTGAAGCGTGTGGATGACCTGAGAAGGAGTGTGTGAAGCGTGTGGATGACCTGAGAAGGAGTGTGTGAAGCGTGTGGATGACCTGAGAAGGAGTGTGTGAAGCGTGTGGATGACCTGAGAAGGAGTGTGTGAAGCGTGTGGATGACCTGAGAAGGAGTGTGTGAAGCGTGTGGATGACCTGAGAAGGAGTGTGTGAAGCGTGTGGATGACCTGAGAAGGAGTGTGTGAAGCGTGTGGATGACCTGAGGAGGAGTGTGTGAAGCGTGTGGATGACCTGAGGAGGAGTGTGTGAAGCGTGTGGATGACCTGAGGAGGAGTGTGTGAAGCGTGTGGATGACCTGAGAAGGAGTGTGTGAAGCGTGTGGATGACCTGAGGAGGAGTGTGTGAAGCGTGTGGATGACCTGAGGAGGAGTGTGTGAAGCGTGTGGATGACCTGAGGAGGAGTGTGTGAAGCGTGTGGATGACCTGAGGAGGAGTGTGTGAAGCGTGTGGATGACCTGAGGAGGAGTGTGTGAAGCGTGTGGATGACCTGAGGAGGAGTGTGTGAAGCGTGTGGATGACCTGAGGAGGAGTGTGTGAAGCGTGTGGATGACCTGAGGAGGAGTGTGTGAAGCGTGTGGATGACCTGAGGAGGAGTGTGTGAAGCGTGTGGATGACCTGAGGAGTGTGTGAAGCGTGTGGATGACCTGAGGAGGAGTGTGTGAAGCGTGTGGATGACCTGAGGAGGAGTGTGTGAAGCGTGTGGATGACCTGAGGAGGAGTGTGTGAAGCGTGTGGATGACCTGAGGAGGAGTGTGTGAAGCGTGTGGATGACCTGAGGAGGAGTGTGTGAAGCGTGTGGATGACCTGAGGAGTGTGTGAAGCGTGTGGATGACCTGAGGAGTGTGTGAAGCGTGTGGATGACCTGAGGAGTGTGTGAAGCGTGTGGATGACCTGAGGAGTGTGTGAAGCGTGTGGATGACTCACTAAGCTCACAGTGTGCTCCTGTAAAACCCGCTACACAGTTACATTGTCCCGTTACTGCATCACAGCTTCCATCACTGTTCCTGCAGTCACACACGTTGCCACAGTCTGCTCCCCAACGTCCAAAGTCACAGGCTGAAAATACACACACTGCACGTTACAATACACACACTGCACTACAAAGGCGTGTTTGTGAAAGGACCATGAGCTAGAACTCAGAAGGTGGTTAAGTAAATTGATGATCTGCTGTGTGTCTGAACCAAAAAAATACAAATAAATGATCTTTATTTAATCACAGAGCATCAGATTTTGTTGTATTTTGTTAAATGGAATCAAAATCAAACCCCCACTGTATCGTTATGGGGGGAATCCTATTGCATCGGTAGCTGCTTTATATGTATCTTTAATGCATCGTTGATTAAACGTGGAGATGCGAATCACATCAGCCTCAGTAATGGAGATGCACATCCCAAACACACACACAGAAAGATAAAGAGCAGTGTGTAACAGCTACAACGGGTTTATCAGGACTGTCTACCTTTCCTGCAGTTGTGTCCAGTCCAGCCTGGTGTGCAGAAGCAGCGGCCAGTCACCGGGTGGCATCTCCCACTGTTCTCACACACACACTTCAACTGGCAGCTCTGACCAAAACGACCAGCAGGACAAGCTACACACACACACACACACACACACACACACACACACACAAAACAGTAAATACTGATGCTTAGCGTTTCAAAATCCTCCCAGTAATACAGAGAAGATATCAGCACACACTATATGACCCAATTCCTGGAGTGCAGTCAGTGTTCACATTCATTTATGTTCAATAGTGTTGGAGCTCTATAGCAGGAGATCTTCCACCAAATTCAACCTATGGACAGCAGGTCTTCATGGAGCTGTTTTTTGCACAGGGGCATTGTGATGTTGGAGCAGGTTTGGGTCTCCTGGTTCAAGTGAAGGGAAAATTCATGCTACTTTCATTTGTGTGAAGATGAAATGATTTGCACTCACAGTTTTGACAGAGTCTGCCTATGTATCCGAGTGGACAAAGACACGAGCCGTTGTGTTTATTACACACGCCTCCATTTTCACACACTGGACATGTCTCCTTACAGTCCAAACCCCACTGACCTGCAGCACACTCTGATTGAGGGAGAGAGAGAGAGAGACTGCTATTATATATATCCAGCCAAACACATAACTATTAGATAAAAAAACAAATTCAAACTCATTTGATATGCAAATTTGCCATATTTACATATACAACGCCCACATTTCCTGGCACCCCTGAGATACATGGAAACCATTTGCACATTGGCTTTTAAATATTATGAGGTAATAAAAAAAATGATATATGAATATATATATATATATATAAAAACAGAGAAATTTTGCACTATTATTTATTTTACACTTGAATGATATTATATTTCCCGCTCACCTTCCTGGCAGCGGCTGCCCCTCGTCCCTGCAGGACATCTGCACCGGCCGCTCACCTTCTCACACGGGGCTCCTGAACAGTCACATGACCCAGAGCAGCCAATCCCAAAATTCCCATCTGCACAATCTATAAGAGCACGACATACAGCGCAGGTCCGGCTCCGTCCCAAATCACACACTGATACACAAATAGTGTGATCTAATGTTTTTTTTTTCTCACCTTCGTCACAGTTTTCTCCCGTTTTACCAGCGGGGCACTGACGCTGACAAACCCCCGTTACAGGGTCACATGCCACTCCAGAGGGGCAAGAACACTTCTGCACACAGCCTTGACCATAGGAGCCTGAATCACACTCTACACACACACACACACACACACAGGAAATAAACCAAAATATAGTGTCTACATGACTCATCTAAGATCTCACACAGCTCTCGTAGGATTCAGACCTTTCTCACACTTGTCTCCTCGGTATCCAGGCTTGCAGGAGCAGGTGCCGTGTCTCCGATGGCACTCAAAAGTATTTTCCTGGACACACTTACACTCCTCAGAGCAGCCAGGTCCAAACACCCATTTAGGACACGCTATAGAATGAGACCAAATCCATAAAATTGTAGAATAAAGCAGGAGAAAGAATCATCAAAAATTTTTTTAATAAAATCACTCAATTAACAATTAAATCAGTTCTTGTTCACTATGAGAGGAAGAACCTCAACTGCTGCTGCTGATGATGATGATGATAATGATGTGGTAATGGAGTGATTGTGATGGTGATGACACTGATGATGTCAGTGGTGATGGTGATGATGCAGGTGAAGATAGCAGTGGTGCTAGTGGTCTTGATGGTGATAATGGCAGTGATGATGATGGTAGTTTTAATGATTACAGATGGGATGTTGATGATCTAGGTAATGGTGGTGGTGGTTGTAATGGTGAGATTATGGTTGGGGTTGATGGCAATTGGTTGATTGAGGTGTTAGTGGTGGTGATGGGTGTGATGGGATTGATAAAACGGAGATTTTGCTCATCGGCCCAAAAAATAGTACACAGAAGCTCCAGCATCTCAGCCTGCATTTAGACGGTTGTTCTGTAACTACTAGTTCAACGGTAAAAGACCTGGGAGTTATTTTAGACAGCAACTTATCTTTCAAAAATCACATCAATCAAGTTACAAAAACAGCCTTCTTTCACCTTAGAAATATTTCTAAGTTAAGAAATATGTTATCTATATCTGATGCAGAGAAGCTCGTCCATGCGTTTATGACCTCTAGAATAGACTACTGTAATGCATTACTAGGTGGATGTCCTGCATCATTAATAAACAAGCTTCAGTTAGTTCAGAATGCCGCAGCAAGAGTTCTTACTAGGTCAAGAAAATACGATCATATAACCCCAATCTTATCGTCCCTACATTGGCTTCCTATTAAGTTTCGAATAGACTACAAACTACTGCTACTCACTTATAAAGCACTAAATGGTTTGGCTCCCATGTATCTATCCAGTCTTTTAACACGCTACAATCCGTCACGCTCCCTGAGATCTCAAAACTCTGGGCTTCTAGTAGTTCCTAGAATAGCAAAGTCCACTAAAGGCGGTAGAGCATTTTCACATTTAGCTCCTAAACTCTGGAATAGTCTTCCTGACAGTGTTCGGGGTTCAGATACACTCTCCCAGTTTAAGTGTAGATTAAAAACATATCTTTTTAGCAAAGCCTACACATAACACACATCACACACATCACATCACAACCTTGTGCTCCAGAACATCTGATCACATGCACATTATCAACTTGTGCTGTTAATATCATGAACAGCAGCTACGCTAATTCCTCTCCACTGCTTCTCTTTCTCTCCCCATCCCGAGGCTTCCTGAGGTTTGGCCAGCTCCAGTCACGTCCCACCTCGTGAAGATTATGGACCTATGGATGATCATGGAGAAGTAGATGCCGAGTGTTTAAAGGCCCTGGCATGGAGAAGCTGATGCTGGATCTATGATGATCACAAATTGTTCTGTATTGTTGAAAGATTTATGACCAAACTTTTGATGTCACCCATATGAGGATGGGTTCCCCTTTGAGTCTGGTTCCTCTCAAGGTTTCTTCCTCATATCATCTAAGGGAGTTTTTCCTTGCCACTGTCGCCACGGCTGCTCATCAGGGACAAACGCACACCATTCACCTTCACTGTTGTTTTCTGTAAAGCTGCTTTGAGACAATGTCTGTTGTGAAAAGCGCTATACAAATAAACTTGACTTGACTTGACTTGATGGTGAAATTATAGTGGTGGTTATAAGTGGGATTGAAATGTTAACGATGGTGGTAATGAGGAAGATAATGGTTGTGATTGGTATAATAAGGATGTTGGTGATGGTGATGGTAATGATAATAGTGATATAGATGATGGTGGTGATGATGATGCTCAGATTCTCACGTAGGTGGCAGAAGCGGCCGTACAGTCCCGGGTCACACAGACACGCCCCGTACGTGCGATGGCAGCGTCCATTATGGGCACAGTTACATTTCTTATTGCACTGCTTTCCGTACAGACCTTTAGCACAACCTGTGGTTACAAAAACACAAAAGATTTCTCTCAAAACACTTTACAGAACAAACGTATGGTATATTCAGTGTGTTAGTATTTTGTAGATGTTTATGTCAACTCACCGTCCTGACAGTATTCTCCACTGACGCCTGGAGGACAGCGGCAGCTTCCAGACACCGGATCACACACACCGCCGTTCTCACACTTACACGGGGATGAGCAGTTACTGCCGTACCAGCCTTCAGAACAGGCTGCAACACACACACACGCAAACACACATATTTAGATATCTAGGTCTGAAAAATAAAGAAATAACCCTCAGTTCATTGGGCATGGCTTTGTGCTGAGGGATTTACTCTGGTTGCAGATGATTCCTGTCCATCCATCCGGACATTCGCAGCCAGTTCGGTGTGTGTTGCACGTGCCTCCGTTTATACAGTCCTCACAGGACACACTGCAGTCGTAGCCGAACGTGTCATTCAGACACACTGAGGATAAATGAGAGAGAGAGAGAGAGAGAGAGAGAGAGAGAGAGAGAGAGAGAGAGAGAGAGAGAGAGAGAGGGAGATGTCCTAAGCTCAAATCTGCTCAAGAAATTTTATACCAGTGTTTTTGTTTGTTTTTGTTTGTTTTAAATAGCACATTTAAAACTCTTAAACAAGTTCCTCTAGAGTTCTTCGCTTCATCCTGGAGCTGTATTTGGAGCCCTGGATGAGATAAATGCGCAGGGTGGTGCAGGGAATTCACCAGTCAGGACGTCACGATCGTGTCCTGTTAAAGAAACAGGTTCAGCCTTTTTAAATGAAGTCCCCAGATGGTGTTGAATAACGAGCTGCCATCACGAGGAGCCCTCACCGCTCACCTCCTCAACACGCATCATCATCGACGTGTCGAGCCCCAGGGACGCAAACATGACGTCCTAACTGGTAACGACGCCGAAATTCCCTACACACGATCATCAATCCTGTACTGGTTCCAGATCATTCCCCATGCCCCAGGGTTGCCAAATCTTCCATAGTTCCACAATTTCCAAAAAATATCTGTAATCGTTTATCCAAGAACAACAAACCAAAGTGGTTCTAGACTTAGATCTCATAGGTGAACTGGAGAAAACCCTGGTTCTAACCGAATTTCTCGAGAAGAGTGCTCTCTGCGCGAAGATCTCCATCGTCCTCCTCGTAGTCATCATACTGCTCCAACAGTGTGTAATCATTGAGCTGATTCAACAACCCGAGCTCCTGCACCTGACCGGTGAGGGGAACTGTTCTGTCCAGCACTGCATACACACACACACACACACACACACACACACACACACACACACACGGTTACATGATGTTCAGAACCAGCATAAAAACCCAAGTACACATAACTCACAGGTACAGGAGCGGAGGTCTGGTTTCAGGCCAAACCCTGGTGTGCAGGAACACCTGAACGAGCCGCCGGTGTTCTGACACTTGTGCTTACAGCCACCGTTCTCAGCCAGACACTCGTCTATATCTGCACACACACACACACACACACACACACACACACACACACACACACACACACACACACACACACGGTTTCATGCATCATTATCAAGCTATAATTTGACTTGCTAATATATTCAAGTAATGACATGTCTGAATTGGTTTTTCTGCAGTAGTCTGGTTTGTGATACAGAAATCATTTAGACTGGATTCATTGTTTTAGAGGAATCTAGAATACTGGAACTTTCTACTGAATGAGATGATTATGAAGAACTCAAAACCAGTGACATCAAAGTCTACGCCTCCAAAACCCCTTCAGATGTACCATGACCACTGCATACGATGGACAGAAAACATTTCATTCACCCGGACCTCGATTTTATTTAAACTGGTGACTATGACATCGGAATTCATTACAAAATCAAATCATTTGCTTTTTCCAAAGTTCAAAGTGTAAAAACGTACGACTACTTGCTCTGGAGATCCGTTCCAACCAGAACCCAAAGATCAAGGTTTTTTTTTATCTTAAATTCTAATCAAACACATTTCAGTTCTGCTTTAATTTCATTTATGCCATTTGAAATTGGTCCAAACACAAGTACAATTACCACAGCGCATGTAGGACGTTTTGGAGACAAGGTGAGGGAGGTGAGATTGAGATGGTTTGGACATGTGCAGAGGAGGGACATGGGGTATATCAGTAGGAGAATGCTGAGGATGGAGACACCAGGAAGGAGGAAAAGAGGAAGACCAAGGAGGAGGTTTATGGATGTGGTGAGGGAAGACATGCAGGTAGATGGTGTGAAAAAGGCAGATGTAGAGGACAGGGTGGTATGGAGACGGATGATCTGCTGTGGAGACCCCTAATGGGAGAAGCCGAAAGAAGTAGTAGTAGTCATTGTGATATCATGGTCTCATGGTGGTCTCACTGATTTCTCAGTAATCTCATTGTGATCTTACGGTGATCTGCCGTGGTCTCATGGTGATCGCACTGTGATCTCATAACCATCTTGAGCAACAGTGAGGGATTTCAATTCAAGACAATCTCAGGACATGACTAATTTAAACTGTAACAACTTGAAATAAACGTTCACCCCTCCAGCTTTGATGTTTCAGATGTTTCATAATGTTTCTTGTGTTTTTTTTTGACTCCATTACTAACGCAAATCTCTCAATCCAGTGCTGCCAAACTGCTGCCCCATTCAGGGTCAAATGTAGATTCAGAAACAATGGAGATCTGAACAGCATAATGCTTCAGTGTGACTTCAAGGCAACACGCACCGTCGCAGCTGCAGCCGTCTGAGTGGAGGCGGTACCCTGCGCTGCAGTAGCACTCGTAGCCTCCTGGGTAGTTCATGCAGTCCTGCTCGCAACAAGGGCTTCCGTCCACACACTCGTCTACGTCTGAGAGGGAAATAAAACGATAATCAAACGTTTTCAGAGCAACTCCACAGTAATGATTTGGGATGCTTTTATTTATTATTATTATTTTTACCAATGCACGTCTTGAGGTCGTCATGGAGACGGTAGCCTTGGTTACAGCTGCATGCGGGGCCGTTAGAGTTGTGCTCGCAGTGATGTGAACAGCCGCCGTTATTAGTCTCGCAGCTGTTTACAATCTCCATCTCAATGCCTAACACACACACACACACACACACACACACATCAAATCCAGATCTATTTAATCGGTTTATGTTGATATTTCTATGCAAACGTCCTTGTGATCGATTCGTTACTATAGAAACAATAACGAGCTCATGGCTTTATTGATATAATCAACACCTTCTGACCAAATCAGAACACAGGATTCAACAACTCGTTACCGGTGGGCTCATAAACTGAATCCATAAGGAAAGAAATGGGAAAGTAAAGTGTGTGTGTGTGTGTGTGTGTGTGTGTGTGTGTGTACTCACGGTAGCATTGCGTGCCATCTGCTCCCAGCTCGTATCCAGCGTTACACATGCAAACGAAGGAACCTCGGGTGTTACGGCATCCATGTGTACACTGCACCTGAGCCGCCTGACATTCATCTACATCTGAGACACGTACACACACACACACACACACACACACACACACACACACACACACACACACACACACTATATTAATTCCTATATTACATCAGGTTAATAAATAACCTTCACCTGTAAAAAGAAACTGCAGAAACACCAAACATCCTATTCACTATTTGCTGTTATAATGAGCTCCACTCTTCTGGGAAGATGTTCCACTAGATTTTGTGAAGATTTATGGAGATTCATTCATCCACAAGGGTGTTAGTAAAGTCAGGTAGTGATGTAATTGAGATATAGAGAGGAGGCCTGGGGTGCAGTCAGCGTTCACATTCATCCAAAAAATGTGTTCAATAGGGAGCAGGAGATCTTTCACCTCTTATAACCCATGTAAAGCAGATCTTCATGTACCTGGCTTTGTGTACTTGTGTGTCATGCTGGAGCAGGTTTTGGGTCTCCTAATTCTCATAGTGAAAATTTCATGCTACTGAAGATATCCAAAGACGTCCTGTACAATTGTGTGCCTCCAACATTTGGGGAAGAAGCACATGTTGGTGAAAAAGTCAGGTGTCCCAATACTTTTGGCGATAGAGATAACCGTACCTATGCACGTGCGTGTGTCTACGTGAAGGTGGAACCCGGGGTTACACTGGCAGTGGAAGGAGCCGTGAGTGTTCACACATTTGTGTTGGCATCCGCCGATGTTATTCAAACACTCATCAATATCTGGAAAAAATAACACACACACACACACACACACACACACACACACACACACACACACACACACACACACACACATTATTACAAAAAAGAATTTAAAGAATGGATGAAAGATTTATCCAAAAACAAACATGAAATCCATGCAGATATGTAAATTAGCCAAAAAATCAACAAGCTGTTTGATTTCACCTTCGCAGGTCTTGCCATCGTCCGTCAGGTTAAAACCGGGCCGACAGTCGCAGTAGGTGTTTCCACCATCGCTGTGGCACTCCTGAGAACATCCACCGTTTCCCAACAAACACTGGTTCTCCACTGCAGCCAGAACACACACACACACACACAACCCCATTACACAAGGGTTCTTCAAGTCAAACCAGGGCTTTTGATGTTACAGGTACTAAAGGCTTGCTAGCGTGAGATTAAATTAAATTTTATTGTCATTGCACATGTTCAGGTTCAAGGCAACGAAACACAGTTAGCATCTAACCAGAAGTGCATGGCAGCGTGAAAAATACCTACATATGCGAAAATTGGTACAGCTGTGATTATATAACATTTATAAATAAATAATGATAAATAAATGAATAATATGATATAAATAATATAAATCTATAAAATAAATTGATGCACACATCCAGCAATTTAAAAACTTTTTTCAAACTAAAAGTTCCATTTGGCGTCCTGATGATTCACGTCATTTAAAACACCATCGTTACTTTAAAACATTTACAAGAATATTTTGTCCTCATGCTCCATGTTGAGTTTGGTTTGGCATTTTGTTTAATAATGAACATACACTTGCATAAAGCATTCATAGTCGTTCCATGCCCCTGCTGATTAGAGGATTAAAAACTTGAAAAGTATTAATTTACGGTAAATATAGAACAGATACAAATGTGCGATTAAGTTGCGATTAATCAACTCGTGACATTCATGCGATTATATAATTAATATTTTATAAATAATAAATATAATTTTGCGCTCTCTCGCGTGTACAAACAAACTCTCGTACTGTATACCACAACCTGGAAAAACTATCTATACGGATTTTTTACATCACTGCTGATTAATCAGCAAAACTGAATAATTGGTCGACCTCCAGTACTAACTAAAGACTTATTTTATGATGAATGTTGCCTTCACTTGAGGCTGAGGCAGGAGAGATGTGAGGCAGGAGAGATGAGACAGAAGAGATGTGAGGCAGGAGAGATGAGACAGAAGAGATGTGAGGCAGGAGAGATGAGACAGGAGAGATGTGAGGCAGGCGAGATGAGACAGAAGAGATGTGAGGCAGGAGAGATGAGACAGGAGAGATGTGAGGCAGGAGAGATGAGACAGGAGAGATGTGAGGCAGGAGAGATGTGAGGCAGGAGAGATGTAAGGCAGGAGAGATGTGAGGCAGGAGAGATGTGAGGCAGGAGAGATGTGAGGCAGGAGAGATGTGAGGCAGGAGAGATGTGGTTGTATTTGGAGCCGGGAGATGACAGGGACATAGTAAATACTGCACATTGTTTAAGGTGGAAATGTGTTTTGCCTGCAAATGTTTCATTATATTACTAGTGTTGCCTCACTATTACACTACTGCATATATCACACCTTGCACTGCATTCGCAATGATTAACACTGAAGTATACAGAGATAAAACAATGCAAGTAACGATAACAGTGTCGTATGGCCTGAAGTTTATCAGTTGAATCGTGAGTTAACTTCAACAGATACATTAGTAATGATGCACAGATGCATGTAGTTCACACACACACACACACACACACACACACACACAAACACAAACACACACACTCACAGATGCAGTGTTTCCCGTCCTCGGCCAGTCTGTAGTCGGGTCGACAGCGGCACTGTTTCTGAAGCGCTGACTGCTGGATGCAAAAGTGTTCGCACCCTCCATTACCGACACCACACAAGCTGACGGCTAAACACACACACACACACACACACACACACACACGCGTACAAAATGTCATCATCACCTGGGAATTTGTTTTAAATAGAAAGAAATGGAGCTTCTTCAGGGAGCCTCTTCATGCGCCCATCATGCACCTGAACAGGAAAGAGGAACGTTCCTCACCTATGCAGGTACGTCTGTCTACGTGCAGACGAAACCCAGAGTCACATTGGCAGTGGAAGGAGCTCCTGGTGTTTACACACTTGTGCTGACATCCTCCATTATGCACCAGGCACTCGTCCACATCTGCAGGAAGAAAGAAATTTATGCGACTGGCTTTAGAGCTGCAGACGGTTCGTCTCAGTCTCGTCTACACGCAGAAAGGATGTGTTTTGGCAGTGAGGAGTCTTTACGCCATCCTATACAAAACGTTGAATATGAACAAAGAGAAGCAGATACATTAACGAATTCCACACAATCAAGCAACAAAGAATAAAGGAAGGCGATTTCTCGACTGCTGACCCGCGACCTCACACCTCACTGGAAATCACAGATTCTACATTTTATTATGACTGCTTTTGAGATCAGGTACAATCAGACCATGCATCATTTACAAACACTTGAGATCAGGAGATCAGATCGGTGTGAAAGTCCGTGTTCCCACGCTGTTCCAAACGGCAGCCAGACATGTTTCATCTAAATAAGATTCTAATCCGGATCACTGTAAAAAACGTTTCTGGTCCTGAATATATAAATACTGACGAGCCACACATCAGGATTTTAGGAGTTTGATGTTTTTCGACTCACTGCTCCTGGGGCTGCTCCTGAGGTCACCCTGTTTCTCAGGGAAGGCTGTTTTCTGAAATTCGTTCTCTCGAAACAAGATCAACACTCGCTCACATTTCTCCCTCCTTCTTACTTCAGTACCTTCATGATGTTCTCACTGTTTTCTCTTCAAACAAAACCCACAAGGTTCTCGAGCCAACGTAAGCAGTGCTCCCTCAAAAAAGAATGAAAGAAGCCAGTGTTCCACAGAATCACTTCTCTGACATATAACACAGCAATAAGCAGGTTTGTAGCCACATATCAACACGGAGAATCTGCAAGAGATCAATTCGGAGAGCATTCTGGATAAACCAGAGGGTATGGAAGGAGTCTTCAAGCTGATCGAACCAGAACTTTGTCCATAAAGCTTAAAGTGAGTGTGTGTGTGTGTGTGTGTGTGTGTGTGTGTGTGTGTGTGTGTGTGTCTAAATCTTCTGCAATTATTCAAATAATTCTATTTATGACCAATTCTATGGAAATGGATTCAGGATCACGTAAGAATTTGCACTGAACGCCTGCTGTTGATTTGGGATTGGAAAGGAAATGGAGGCATGAATTACCTGGAACCACCTGCCCACTTACCTGTGTGGGATCTAATTAGACATTTAAACAGCTAAAAATGAACATATGGCTCAGTGATGAACAGAAATAAAGTAAATGTAATTCGTTTTTGCAGTTAAGTAGTTTTTTTCACGTATCTGAACTTCACTGAAGTTTTTCCATCTGTGGAGGTTTTTACTGTAACGTCACTACATTTTAAACTCAAATCTTTTTTCTCAACGACATTTAGTGAAATCGGTCGTGACGTGACCGGTGAAACACGCAGCGAGTCACCAATCAGGATCGAGCGCACGCTCTGTTTTACACGTGTTCTGATCGGCGCTCGGTGCATCTACTGATCACCGACATACAGTTCAGCATCAGTTCAACATCAAGCAGAACATTTAGAGAGGAATCAATGATGAAGAAACTCCAGACTCGAACTCACCAAAACACACGTGACCTCATTTACACGTTTTTGTTTGAAGGTTTTGGGCTCATGATGATTATAATAGAAATCAATCAGTGTTTGAGTCATTAATATCATTCTATTAATAGATCAGTGTGCTGAGAGTCACATTCGAGTCTTTCCACATAAACTGAGTTGAGTAAAGAAACTTGTGATAAAAATGATAATAGGAACATTAGAGTTAAAATAAATCACTACTTTGGATACTTAAGTACATTTGAAGGCAAAAACCTTTGTACTTTTACTCGAGTCAAAGTTTGAAGGGACACTTTTACTTGAGTCACATTTTACTTTTTTACTTTTAGTCAATTATATGACTTGTGTACTTCATCCACCGCTGATTAAAACCCAGCTATCGGTATTGGTAAACTCCATCACCACATTCCTCGTGTAATACAGCATCCACAGACGGAAAAAAAAGCAGTACTTGAGCACTCACCTGGTCTCAGGTAACCCCTGCTGAAGCGGCGATACACACTGAAACACTGCGGCCGGTAACCAGAACGATATGTCGAATAAACAGAGACGAGGTGAAGCTCGGTAAAGATCAGAGCAAGTAGCAGGCGTGTGGGCGAGGCCATGCTGAGGAACATTGAGCTCAGAGTGAGGGTTGGTGTTCAGAGAAGAAACCAAGGAGGCAGGAATGTGTCTCCCCTTTCATTCTTCCTTCTTCACTCATAAAATGTTGCTGTTCTCACCGCAAGTTTCTCTCTCGGTCTCAGTCTCCTCCTTTCTCGTAGCTTTACACTCCTTTAATTGTTTCCTGTTCAACATGAATGGATCTAAATAATCAATTTCTTCAAGGATTAGTTCTGCTCATACTCAAGGTTTAATACTTATAATAAATCATCTGTCCCTCCTACACCAAACACACATTCACAATACAAACACCATCATAGACTAGTGACTACCTCAGGATACTCTGCCCACATACGCCTCTGTACGACGTGAATAACAACATAACTACTGAATCTACAAAGATGAACAACTCGAGTCTCCTGCACAGAGCTCGGACCTCCACACACCCACTGAACACCTTTGGCTGCAGCCTCTTCAACATCTGAACATCATCTGATCTCAGTAATGCTCTTGTAAAATGTAGAATGAACCGACCCACACAGCCACACCCCAAAATCTGGTGTGAAGCCATCAGAGAAGAGTGGAGCACATAGTGACACTGAGTGTGCACATAACGTAATTAAACACAATTATGCTTCAAATGTTTGCTTAAAGCATCACACTGTGCTTTGAGATGCTATTGGCAAATGTGGTGGTAACATTTTCAGCGTTGCTCAAACATCTTGAAGGCCATTGGTCTTATTTCGTATCTGATATTTGAAATGCAGAATCGTTACTGTCCACTTTATTAGGAACACTGACACATAAAGATCTTCAGCTACTCATGTCCCAGTAGCACAGTGCTTCAAATCACACACGTGAAGATCACATCAAATAAGTGGCAGCTTGGTGGGGCTGGGATTTCAACTCACAACCTTAAGAATCAAAGTTCAATTAAGTGCAAAGTTCCTTTATGACTTTGCTTCCACCGCCTGAGCTCTAGGATTTTAACTGTGGCATGGTGTCAGAAAAACAGAAATATCCTGCGAGTGGAGGAGAAGGTCTGCAGGCTGGAATGCTGTGTGGGTGAAAGAGATCACATGGAGAATAAATGGACTGGTTTGAGCTGGCAGAAGGTCTACAGTAACTCCTATTATCAAAAAAAGCACCCCAGAAACTGGACAGGCAAAGACCAGGTGATTTCTTTTTTGATGTAAACATTATCTGAAGGTGTGTATCATCTGAGCGATTATAAGCTTTGCTCTGTCTTGATTAGATCACTGCATAGATGAGCAGGTGTTCCTATTATAGTGGACAGATTTTTATAATGATTACGAATCATTTAACTTTATAATAGAACTTAAATCAATTAGTAATATACACAATACATAATACACATAATATATGCTATTAACACTATGTGTGTGTGTGTGTGGATAAAGTCCAGTTGCCGGTTCAGTCCAGACCTACTGGTACTTTTTTGTCAGCTGGTACTGAACAGTGCCCCCCCCAAACAACCCACCAACCCACACGGCTCTCGTCCTTTCAGTAGTCTGCAGCTGATTAACACACATTCCACTGAGCCGTGGTATCCCGGGAGGTGTCCTGTGCTCCAGATTGGAGAGGAAGGAGACGATAAGGCTGGAGAACGAGACGATACGAAGCTTCTAGAGGGTCGAACAGGCGCCAAATTCCAGACGTTCAGTCTGTGGAGTAACTAATTAGAGTGGTGAAGATGTCCTAAACGGTGTTTAAAAAGACTCTCCACTGCATCTCTCTTAAACATCTCCATGCTTCTACTGGTACGTTATCTGGTCCAAACAACTTTCCATTCTTCATCCTCTTAATCGCTGCTCTTACTTCCTCCTTACTAATCCTATCCACTTCCTGCTTCACATCACATCATCCAACCTTCTCCCTCTCTCATTTTCCTCATTCATCAATGCAGAAAATTACTGACGTGGGAAAAAAAAAAAGACACATGCAGAGTCACAGGTGCTTTAAATGCAGTATGAAGGCTTGTGAAGAGACTCAGAGTGACTTGGTGCCATGTTGCCTCCGCGTGTATCATCATTGACCTCATCACGTCTGATATCTTCTGCTGGTTCGCAAATGACCCCACCCTCCCCATTAACAAACTAAAGCGCTTACCTTGGCAGGTCCTTCCATCCTCCTTGAGTTCTTGACCTGGAGGACATTTGCAGTAGAAGCTGCCGATAGTGTTACAGCACAGAGCCTCGCAGCCTCCGTTTGTCTCCTCGCACTCGTTTACGTCTGATAGAAAAAAAAAAAACGAGACCCAATATGAGACGAATAACACAAGTTGTATAAGCATTATTTACTGGGAGGTGACCGTGGTGTAAGACAGGGGTCCCCAAACGTTTCTCTGTGAGGGCCACATAATTGTTCTTTATATAATGGGGGTAGTTTCGTAACCTGAAAATGAAACGGGCCCAAGTGACTACCAGCATTACAGTGGAGATTTTATGATGATTTTAAATGTATTTATTTAAGGCTGTTATTTATATATAATGCTGTTATTTACATCCACATCATGCACTAATATATATATATATATATATGCCATTTGGCAGAAGCCCTTATTCAGAGCGACTTACATTTATATCATTTATACAACTGAGCAGCTGTGGGGGATAAGGGCCTTGCTAAAGGACCTTTGGGAGATTTGGGATTTGAACTCATAACCTTTGGATCCAACGTCCACTGCCTCGACCACTACACTACCACCTCCATGTAACACCTCACACCTAGCCCTGGAATATAACTTACATAATGACCAATCATCTTTGAATATTCAGCCACACAGAGGAAATAAACAGCGAGAGGCCGCATCGTTTCTTTGGTTCCACCCAATGCAGACATCACCCTTCTCAGACACATGCAGATATTTACACCACTCAAAACCCTGATCACTGATGGCTCATTTCCATAGCACTTCATTAAACACCTCGTCACACGGTCCTCTAGAGACCAATTACAGAGCAGGAAGGTGGCAACAAACAGCTTTAATGATGACTAGAAATCCACCTGAGGTGCTCTGACAGCTACTGGGTGATTATATGAAATTCTCTGAGTGCTTCAGGAAACTGTTTTAGAACCTGGCAGAAGGAAACGCAAAATGTGTTCATGTCCATGTGTTCGTAATTTCCCCCATGAGGTCTAGACCACAGCTCAGAGCAACCACATTCCATTTTATCCAGATCTCCTGAACCTGTCCCTCATGGCCGACAATTTTTTAAAGGGTCTCTGAACTTTTAACACAAATGTTTGCGCATTAATGAATAATAATAATAATAAAACTCCAACAGCCTTCATCAGTTTCTCCAAAATCCGAAACCCCAATCCAGAAGATCTCTGAAGTCATGCATGGGTCACATGACATGTGCAGGACTCCAGGGGTCGACGGCAGCTCACTGTAAATCCCTGCGTCAGCGCTAATGGACTCAAGTTCAAAGGTGAATGAGGGAGCAAGAAAGTCTGTGTGGTCAGAAAGTGCTCCAGCTGCTGAGAACTAAAATGTAATATTCCAAAAAATTATCTGAGCAACAACAAAGCATCAATCACTGGTTTATATTTTCACCTGGTTCAAATTCTACTCATGAACAGAGCACCAGACGAACCTCTGGATTACATTTATGGCATTTGGCAGACGCTCGATGGTGGTGGTGGGATTTGAACCCATGACCTTCCAATCAGAAGTCCAGCATCTTAACCAATGAGGTATAATAATATAATGCATAATATAAAACCTTTAAAATTAGCATTGGTTTTACTTCTCACTTAGACTCTTCCAAATCAACCTTACCATAATGGTTTATTCCACGCTCACAGAGTGACCCGTGATGAACTCGATACACACATCCACTACATCATCTCCTAATCTTCTTCAAAATACATGTCACAGTCAGACTCTGAGGAGGGTCTGAGGCAGATGTCTCTAATCTCTTCTACAGCACAGAATATAAAAATACCAAGAGAGAAATGATACTAAAGGGAACTGAGCTCAGAGAAGGTGGATCACAGAGCATCAGGTGGAATTCCACAAGCCAAAACCTGTTCCTTCAGGATGCACAGGGTGCATCAGATTGTATACATTAAAGAAATCACTATGTATTATGGGACTTGCTGAGATACAGGTGACGAATCGTCTTCTGATAAAACTGAAGCTCTGCTACAGCTGTTCCTCAACACAGAAATCCATTCCTTTAATCTGACACGCATGTGCTGCTCTTCTGGGCACAACTCACGCCATTTTCTAAATATTTGTGCAGTTGTTTCTCATCGTGTGTTCACGGGTTAATGCATTTAAACAAGCAGGCAGTCAGAGACGTGCTGAACCTCCTGCAAAGAACCTGAGCACCGGCTTCATCTCGCAACATTCAACCCTATTACAGGAAGCCAAAGACTTTTACAATTTTGGATTTCACTTTCACTCGAATCTCAGTACGGCCCATAAACCCATTCATCACTTTACAGGAAACACCATGTGATGCCAGTAAAACCCACCAGCAGCTCCTTAGCGCTCTGCTCGTTATCCTCTACACCCCTCACGGACGAACACTGAAGATTTGTGGCCTTGCATTCCTCATCTGTGGCCAAGCTGCTGTGTGGGAACACTGATAGCACGGCTAAGGAGTCTTGTGCTGACGAGCTGCACGCCAAAGTAAACCAGGGGAGCTGGAAAGATCATCGTTAGCCCAGAGCACAGAGAACGCGGCATCTCGTGACTTATCACATCATGTTCATGTTTTAGACAACATTACAGATGCATTTAATAAAAACGCACCCATTCGGCCATGGCGGAATTTGATATGACGTGTTTCCCTTCATGAGATCTTGAGAACAAATCGGGAAACTTTCCATCAGATCATTTGGGGAATTTTGGATATATTCCAATTTCCAAGTAATTAGCAAGAATTTATGGGAATTTACTGGAATTAATTAGAAATTTGGGTAAGTTTATAGAAACTGTATCATATACAAACTTTTATTTTGAAATGCATGCAAACTAAAAAAATACCATTTTGATTGAATTGTTAGTATAATAGTTGGTTAGTATACATAAATGTATCCAATATTTATGTGATTTACATGAATACTCGCCAAGATGGACATTTTTTAAAAGATTGTTGAGATGATAGGGGGCGTGGCCTCCGTAACTCTGCAGTAGGTGTGCTGTGTGCATGTGATTGATGAATGTGCAGGTAGAAATTCAACTGAATTTGTATTAAATCTGGTTGTTTTAACCAAAATGATGCAAGATTTCTATTTTCAAACTACTTCGAAGTTAAGTTTACTAACCCGCAATTTTGTAAATTCCCATGTAGAGTTTCAAGTCTTGATTTCAGCCATTTTGCAATCAAATTTACAAATAACTGCATTGAAACAAATGCATCAGAACAAAGAAACCGAGAGTCTTTACAGCGAGACCTGGAGGTCTGTGAGGACAGAAATGAGCGAAAAAGATAGTAGAAAACTGTAAAAGTATGTAAATGAGAAAAGAAGCTATTAGTCGATTGGACATCATTAAAGTCCCTGTTGCTGTAAAAGTAAAAAGTGTCCCAATACTTTTGAATAATATATATATATATTTAGAACTTAAGAAGAAGAACAGGAGAGAAGATGTGATAAGACTCCCTCACCCCCACACTCACACATGGAGGTGGAAGGTTAATAGTTTGGGGTTGTTTTGGAGCAGAGAAGGTTCCAGTAAGTGAAATGAATCCTGAACCAACATGGGTCCCGTTCCGTACTTCATCACCATGCAGTTCCGTCTGGACTGCGGCTCATTGGAACCGACTTCACCGTACAACGAGACGATGAAGACTACGTCCAAGCAAACGTCAACATAAATGCTGTACAACGAGATAATCAGTTTGCGTGCGTTTGAGAGCGAGTTGACTCTGAATCGAATCATTTAGATGAGAGTTGAGTCACATACAGGAGCATTCCTTTTTTTTTCTTCTGGTGTAATTTAGAAAAATTATATTTCATTACACAATTTTACAGAAAGCTATAAATCACTGAACTAATCAGCACTGAGTCAAATGATTCATTAAAATAGCTGGAATTCTCATTACTAATATTTGTGTGTGTGTGTGTGTGTGTGTGTGAGAATTTTAGGAATAGCAGGATCTATACTGCCTCCTGCTGTTTGTTAGGGGTACACAGAAGCCCTAATGATATAGAGAAATTAATGATCTTCTCCCTAATGATAAAATAAGATTCATTTTATTTGAAATAATCTTATTAAAAAGTACGAGTAGGTCCCATTTTATCGGCCAGACAGAATAATTATGATGTTTGTTCTGAATGTCTCACTCTACAAACACACACTTTTACTGAAATACAGAACTTCAAATGTGCACATTTTTGAAACCTTGGGAAGAACTCTTAAAGCTCACAAATGACATACAGGAGGAGATGCTCAGTCATCCACCCACATCTGTTCACATCTGTTTCAGACCAAGTGGAGAGATGATACAGATCTAAATACTGTGTAATGCCTCTGTTGTTACTGCTTAGAGATGCTATACAAGCTTCAAAGAGCAAACGAATAAAACCCGCCAAAGATGTTCTTCACTAGTTGCAGGTTTCTTGTTCATCCCAGAGCAGTTCAGTAGGATTTAGGTGCGGTGACTGGGCAGGACTTTCCATAATGTATATCACTCCAGACGTCTGTCTGCTCTCTAAATAACACGAACAGAACTCAGACGTACGCTTCGACTCACCGTCTGGAACCTGCTCCAAAACAACCCCAAACCATTAATCTTCCACCTCCATGTGTGAGTGCGGGGGTGAGGGAGTCTGATCACATCTTCTCTCCTGTTCGCCGTCTCACACAAGTTCTTCTGGTAGACACAAACCTGTCCCATTTGGACTCCACTGAGGTCACTACTTTCCCGTCAGCGAAAGGGTTCTCATCAAACTGGAGACATTTCTTTCTGCCCTCCAGCCAAATTCTCTTACATCCTCTCTCACAAGAACTGATCAGAGAAAAGGTGACAATGGATGAAGGTGTCTAACGTTCCTCTGTCCTGCTTATGCATGAACAGCTGCCTTTGCTTTAAATGTTCTTCAGAGATTTTACTGCAGACAGAAACGGAAATGAGTGATCATGACGTATTCGGATGGAGGAGGTGGAAACGTTTTCAGACCACTGCAGTTTAGATGCTCGAACATAACTTAGAACAGGAACCAATTCGTGGTGCAGAGTTTCCACAAGAATGAACCTGCACGGTCTGGCCAAAAGTATTAAGACACCTGACTTTTCCAGCCATATGAGGTTCTTCCACAAAATGTGCCAACAAAGTTGGAGAACATTTTTGGATGCTGCAGCAAGAAATGTTTCTATCACTTGAACTTGGAGACACAAACCATAACAATACTCCTGTGTCTAAACCCAGCTCCATGAAGATACGGTGGACGATCTCTTGAGATCTTTCTCTAATTCTAAGCCTATTTGAGTTGAATGTGAAGGCTGACTGCACCCCAGGCCTCCTCACTTTACCTCACCTCACCAACACCCTCATGGCTGAATGATCGCAAATCTTCACAAAATTCAGTGGAACACCTTCCCAGAAGAATGGAGGATAGAAAGGAGCACATACCCAACTAGAAACCTTTGTCTGTATAGTGTAACTTTAATTAGATAAAAAGAATGATGTTTGATGCTTCAACACACACAGATATTCACACATTCTTTCCTGAATGTTATTAACTATATAAATGCAATAAATATATATATTTTTATTACAGGTCGACCGTTGGATCATACTCGCCGATAACCGATTAATCAACTGAGATTTTAAATCGGATACTAGAAAAAAAAAAAAAAAAACACTACTTCATGTAAAATAGCAATGAATGAATGAAGAAAATGGATTTATTACCAAAAAGAAAAATTTCTAATAAATATAAAGTTAAATAAAAAAAAAACACACACACACACACACACGGCATCTGTAAGTCGCCTCTAGAGGCCGCTCTGGTACTGTATAATACAACCCGGAAAAACTATCAGTGTGGATTTTCGCTAATAGTTCCAGCAGGAGTGATTTGTGATAGAAGAGTATCTGTGAGAGTGAAAGGGAAAGTTTATAGGACTGTGGTGAGACCTGAGATGTTGTATGGTTTAGAGACAGTGGCATTGAGTAAAAGACAGGAGGTGGAGCTGGAGGTAGCAGAGCTGAAGATGTTGAGGTTTTTGTTGGGAGTGATGACGATGGACAGGATTAGAAATGAGTTTATTAGAGGGACAGCGCATGTAGGACGTTTTGGATACAAGGTGAGGGAGGTGAGATTGAGATGGTTTGGACATGTGCAGAGGAGGGACATGGGGTATATCAGTAGGAGAATGCTGAGGATGGAGACACCAGGAAGGAGGAAAAGAGGAAGATCAAGGAGGAGGTTTATGGATGTGGTGAGAGAAGACATGCAGGTAGTTGGTGTGAAAGCGGCAGATGTAGAGGACAGGGGGGGATGGAGACGGATGATCCGCTGTGGCGCCCCCTAATAAGAGAATGTCCCAGCAATCAAGTGATTTAAAATGACTGGAATATAGAAATAGCTGTATTATTAATAATAAAAATAATCTCATAATGAAAAGTTTTTAGTAGTTTACTTTATGAAATAAACAAATGCATATACATTTTTTTTCTTTTATGTTTTTTAAACTAAACCAAATTTATAACTATTTGGTCCGCCATGGAAATTAGTGTAACTGCTGAGTCAGCGATTCATCAGCAAAAAGGACACGGCCTGAGTGCAAAATTCTCCACATATCTCTCTTTTTAACCAGCTGCATTCGTTTTCCACACATTTTTTTTGTTCCTGAGGCATGTGTTGACAGGACACAGCAGAGGAATAACCGCCGTGGCGGGATAGATAACGCTCAGCCATCGGCAGACTGAAATCTCTCCAAAACTCCAAAATACCAGCTGGAACACAGCAGTAAACAGAAGACGAGTCGTTTTGATCTCCAATATAAAACACATGAACAGGAGCCGAGCCTGGGGGTATAAAAAAGCTCGACTCGAACCTGCACCAGCCAGGATTCACGTGTTCATCATATGGAAAGTGTGTTAGAGAAGTGAAATAAACGAGTGCAGACAGCGTGGAGAAGAGCGATAGCACACTCTGGGATAGAAGAGGATCTACATGAGTGAACATTTATAAGAAGGCGGTGAGACCTGCCAAGTTGTACAGTTTAGAGACATTGATGAAAAGACAGGAGCTGGAGGTTGTTGAAGGAGAAGTTGAAGATATGAGTTTAGAAATGACAGAAATGAGTTTATTAGAGAGAGCGTTTAGGTGGGACGTTAGGTAGATGATTTGGTCGTGTGCAAAGGACGGTGATGTGAAGGTGATGATGAGGATGGTAATGGTGGAGGTGATCGTGAAGGTAATGGTGAGGGTGTTCACTTCAATATTGGCTTGAAAGTGCAGGATCTGTTTGATGGAACAAAATTTGACAATCAAAATTGTTAGCGATAGCATCCTCATTAACACCCCTTAATGTTGACATTCTGGAAAGAAAACACACGTCATGTGTCTCTAGGCTAGCATTAACGCCCACTTCCTATTACAATGCTTTATGGCTCTACGCGATGTAAATAAACCCCCGGGCTATGACCTTTGACCTTTCTGCATTTGCCGTGTCCGTGCGCTACCTGTCAGAGCCTGACTGTTTGACCTTTTGTTTCGTAGAAGCCCGAGGCGACGCGGCGCGAGCGTGAGGAATGCCTCGAACGCTACGCCGCGAGCTGGAGGAAAACACGCCGAAGTCTGATCATAATAAAACCTGAATATCCTAAAAATATACATTTTCTCAGTTATGAGCCATAAAATGCAATATTAATTAATAGCCTCAATATGATTATCTGAAGTCAAATATCACAAAATTTTTCGAGAAATGTCAGGCTACTTCACTTCTACAGCTAAGAGGAAAAAGATTATTGTATTATTATTTTTATAAATTATTGATTATTTTAGAAATGCAAAAAACACTTTTTTTTTACGACAAAACACGGATTTGCTCGCGATTTGCTTGCGGCCCCAAATGTCATGACACGTATCGTGTATCGTAGACAAGTCATGAGACTTTTTTACACCGCAAAAATCAATGTTGACTTAATCGAGGAAAAATATCCAGCTGTAACAGCTGTTTAGTTCAAAAACTGAGGCTGTAATGTTCCCAAAATAACGTTCCTGCAACATTCCACAAACATAATGGTTTACATCATGTAGCATAACAGCTACAAAAGTAACGATTATATAAAGACTCGCTGATAATCTAAAACAATAATAACTGTGTGGAATTGTGTTGATGTTACTTAACCAACAGAAATGTTACAGTAACGTTGTGGGAACGTATATAAACGCTGATCCATAGGATTAGTGTTGATCTCTGTTAACATTTAAACAAAACCCCAGCGTGCAGGCTCGGTTTCATTCAGCTCCGACTCGCTACTTTTTCCACGTTTGCGGTAAAGCTGTTGAGTTTCATGGCTTTGCTCGGTCGCATCAAACACAAGGCCCTGCTTTCACGACGATGTCATCACCGAGTCCAAATCTGTCTGCTGAGGGTCGTCACAAGGGCAAACAAATCATGACTTCAGCACATGAGAGAACAAAAGCAGCTCGGGATTCGTCTATAATTGCAGTTGATTAGACCGATTTCACACTTGAATTTTTTCCCCCAACAGTTGTGGCCCTGCTTTTTTTTCCCCCCAACTTTTAACAAATAGATTTTTTTTTCTTAAAAACTTGTTCTCCTGCTAAGAAGCACATGCTTCCTGATGGACCCGTGAAGTTAACTTTGCATCTCCGAACGTTCTGCATCTCGGAGCAGCGAAACACACTTCACTATCGCTGCTCTTCTGCATACATGCTGCTCAAAGACGCTTTTGGTTGGAGTCACATTGACCAGAGGACAGACAGAACCTGCATTTGAGCCAGAATCAGCAGAATCAAGTATTTAGACTGAACATGGAGGCTACATTCACTTTACTCTGCTTTCAAGTGCTTCGGAGATGATTTTTATATCATATTTTAAAAAATATATATAATGAATTAAAATGGTTCAGGACAGAAAAAGCATCCTGAAGGGGAAAGATCTGGAGAGGTCGTCCTTCACGTAGCATGTTTACAGACAACACTGCTGTCAGTTACGATGATGAATGTGACTGAAGAATTTTGGGGGGGAAAAAACGACTGCTTTTCTACTCAAAGATTCAGTAAGTGTCACTACAGGAAGTGGAGAAACAAAGAACAGGAAACTGGGCAGGAATATCGAATGTCAGATTTCACACTGAATGAGCCTGAAACAGTGTGGCGATGAGGCCAGAAGTGTGACCAGTGGGGTTAAAAGAATTCTAAATGTACAATGTTCGATAGAAGGAAATTAAACATTTATTGTGTTTGGCAGATGCAGAATCCAGAACGACAAACAATTTTCATTTAAGGGGTAAAAGGGGCTTTTGACTCGTCAAAAGTACTTTATAGCACAGTAAAATTCTTTCTACGTATATCCCAGCATTGTTAGGAAGCCAGGAGCAGCCATGAGAGGGTTAAGGGCCTTGCTCAAGGGCCCAGGTAGCATTGCAATACAGGCGGCTTAAACCCCTGACCTTCAGATCATTAACCCAGAGTCTTGATCATTGAGCTCCCACCTCCTTCAAAATGTATACATTTATACACTGAGCAGTTGAGGGTTAAGGGCTTTGCTCAAGGCCCCAGTAATAGCAGCTTGGTGGTGCTGGGATTTGAACTCACAACCTTCCATTTAGAAGTCCAACAGCTTACTTAATTTCCATATATAGCATGTGGGCAGACACCTTCATCCACAACATCTGTACATGTCTATAATTTATACTCTGAGCAGTGGAGGGTTAACAATGTTGCTTAAAAGCCCAGCAGCAGCTTGATTGCTTTGGGATTAGAACTAATGACCTTCTGATTCAAAGCTTCTTTTAACCACCAAGTTACAAATTCCCGAGAATTAACCCACAAAACACCAATGCACATAAAAGAAATCAGCAGAACCTTCAACACGTTTCCAAAGATCATCTGCACACGTTCCTCTAACAACCGGATTGGACTGAATGTCTGGTTAAATGTCTTCTGCAGGTATTTGAGGTCTCTCCTGACCGTAAATTATGTTTGATTAGTACATGGAGACTAAGATGAAGACCGTGTTCTTACTCTGACTGTGTAAATCTTTACAGCTGACCTGTGGAAACGTGTCCTGTACGGTTTTATCCGTCGACACGTATTCCTCACGCGTTCTGAAGGTTTTACTTTTATAGGATGAAAAATTACCCTCAGGAGAAACACATTCAGCTCTCATGTCTGATAGCCCTTTGAAGGAGCTACAGAGGGTGGATGTGGAGCTGAAGACAAAGCCTGGTTTAGAAGCAAGACCTGAGATGTTGGACGAGTCTGCAGATTAACTTGTTAGGTTCAAATGTTAAGGGCGTCTAAATCGGACGCATTGTAGTAAACGTCTCCATGTGGCTTTGACTCTCAACCTTCAACTCTGAACATGAGCAGGTGGTGAAGGACAAATGTAGAGATGAACCGCAAAGAATAAAAACATCCCAGGCTTCTTTTACAAGTAGGAACAGCTGTGCTTCAGACAGTTTCATCAGAAAAGCACATCATATGACATCACTGTCTGTCCAATCAGGAAACAAGTTTAAAAACAAACAAAAAAGTATGTAAAAAAAAAAAAAAAAGGGTTTATATGAACACTCCAACAACAAATCTCTAATCAAGACAAAAGAAGTTTCAGCACCAGTCCATCTGAAGTCCCAGTAGCCTGTGAAGGTGAAGGCTTCATAAAAATATCTACATTTATGACATTTCTCTGCTCAGACCTTCACATGTGACCCTGTTTGACCTCACATAAAGCCTGAACTCATCAGGATCACTGATCCTTCGCCCTCCCAGGTCACAGCGATGGACCTCCAGCGCAGCTTCAACACGGTTGCCTTCGGCAGAACATGAGAAATCCATCATTCTCTACAATCTAATGATCTTAGTGCATGTCTGACCTCAGAGGCTTCTCACTATACCCGAGTACAGACGTTGTGATGACTGAAACGCGCCGAGAAGTCTTTTAAAGCTTCAAACATGCATTAGAATCTAATATAATTTACTTTTGAAATGTGTGAACTAGTAGAATAATGTTCCTGAAGAAGACGAGATAAATGGAGAGACAGATCGTGTGTGTGTGTGTGTGTGTGTGTGTGTGTCACTCTATTAATAATGAAGCTGTTGGAGTGAACTTCTGGTGCCCTTTTTGTTCAGTTTTGCATTTGAATGTTTCCTCTCCAGTTCATTAAATTCATCTTGTCCCTCGAGTCGTTTATGAAATTCCCCGTATTCACTATAGAAGTTCCACCACCAGCAAAACTCCTCCATGGAGCTCATTGAGGTCAGGAGGCGGTAACCTCGTGGTTAAGGGATTGAACTTTGGATCTAAAAGGTCATGAGTTCAAATTTCAGCCACAAAACCTGCCACTCCTGGGCCCCTGAGCAAGGCCCTTAGCTCCATAGCTGCTCAGTTGTATGACTGTAATAAATGTAAGCGCTCTGGATAAGGGCGTGTGTGTGCGCGCGTGCAAGTTCGTTTTTGTGTGTGGGGGAACTTTTATGGTGAATCGGTGATTTTAATTAATGGGTCGCGGAACAAGATGAATTTGGTGATCTGGAGACAAAAATATTCAAATCAGAAATAAAACAAAAAGGGAACCAGGAGTCCATGCAATTCTCTCTTTCTCACACACACACACACACACACACACACAATTTCCAAAAGTATTGGGACACCTGAACGTTCCTGCTATATGTGGTTAATTTCCAAACTGTAACTACAAAGCAGGACATGTCTTTAGATGCTCTACAATAAAATTTTGCATTCACTTCAACTTAGAAACCCAAACCTGTTCCAGCATAGTGATGCCCCTGTGCACAAAGTGAGCTCCTTGAAGATCTGGTTTACATTTGGAGAGGAAGATCTTGAGTGGCCTGCTATAGAGTTTTGATCTCATCCCTACTTAACACCTTTGGGATGAATGTGAACGCTGACTGCACCCTAGGTTTCCTCAACTACATCAGAACCTGCCTTTCATAACACCCTTATGTTCCTGAAAATCTGCAACCTGTAATGATCAGCAGATGCAGAGTGACGCTCGGAAAGGTTTATAATTCAGTACAATCCTGTTACAATCCTGGCTTTAGTTTTGTGGTCCGGGATGTGAAACACCTACACAAACAGACTCGATTAAAATGTCGCTTGTATTACATGCAGGTTGTTATTTGTGGGCGTGGCCTGTCTAAAGAAAGCTCCAGTCAGAGATATTAGCTAGAACACAACTACTAGAGCTGATTCTTTACACACAGATTAATTCGAGTAAATACAACACCAGGTCTGTTGATTTACTCGTCATTGGGTACTAACTTTGTTCCCATTTTAGAGAAGCGAAACGTCTCGAACCTACATTTAGCCGAGTCAACAATAATCTCTGCGAAATCTGTTTCTCTAGATGTGCAACAGGAGGAATTCTTCTATTTTCTACAATTTTCCATAAATCATGCCATTTCTGTACCTGGTCCCTTTTCACAGATAACTAACACACGTATGTAGTCTTACTGTGTCTCATTTGTCCTAAATTATGGTCCTTGTTTATGTTTTGTGTCTGCACATCTAAATAATAATCTACATCTCTGCACTACGCACTCAACAGGAAGTCATTCCTGTTCCTGGAATCAATGACTCAAGAACTTGGAAACCCAAACCTGTTCCAGCATGGTGATGCCCCTGTGCACAAAGTGAGCTCCTTGAAGATCTGGTTTACATGCTTTGAGAGGAAGATCTTGAGTGGCCTGCTATAGAGCTCTGATCTCATCCCTACTGAACACTTTTGGGATGAATGTGAACATTGCACCCCAGGTCTCCTCACCTACATCAGTACCTGCCTTTCGTAACACCCTTGTGGCTGATGTACACAAATATCCATAAGCTCACTCCAAAATCTACACATCTTCCCAGAAGAGTGGAGGAAAATTATAAGAGCACATTGGGACTAAATGTGGACTGTGATGCTCAACAATCACATACCGTACTTATGACCAGGTGACCCAATACTTTTGGAAGTCATTCCTGTTCCTGTTCATTTGATTTGTTGTGCTGTGGTGGAGCTGAAGATGCTGAGATGTTCATTGGAAGTGACGAGTATGGACATTTTGGAGATGAGGTGAGAGAGATGGTTTGGACATGTGAAGAGGAGGGACATGGGAAATATGGAAGGAGTAAAAGAAGAAGGCCATGGAGGAGATTTATGGATGTGGTGAGGGAAGACCTGCAGGTGGTTTGGAAGATGCAGATGTAGGGAACAGTTATATGCAGACTGATGATCTGCTGTGGAGACCCCCAACAACAGCAACCAATAGAAGATCTGAATTTGTTGTGTAGAGAAAAGTTCTAAAATCTGCTCCAGCTTTCCATGTGTCACACTCTTCTATCTAACAAAAGGGATCGCTGAAAGGGTCTCCGCTTGTTCATGCTTTGTGTGTAACTTATCTTCAATAAAGACGAGAAGTTTTGAGAGCCACAGGACAATACAAGGAGAGGAAGGCGATCTCCCAAGAGCACATAGCCAGATAGACGTCCTTCAGGTCCTCCAAACCTCCCACTCCTTCTTCTCTCCCAGCATTATTATGTGCTAAAACCACATGAGTATGTCAGATGTCATCACCTGCTGTGACTCGGTGCACCATTACAGGTAAGTCTGATGGACAGGAACACTCTAACAGCCGCGTATTAGTGTGGAATTCTGGCTTGACATCATAACCGTCAGAGAACAACTGTGTTTATGCAGCTCGTGTCTGGCTGATGGGAGTTGAGAGAAACGTGCCTCCGGTACAGATGATTATTAAAGACAGTTTTTCTGTTATTGTTTTCCTGTAGTGATGTGAAAACCGAATCATTTTAGTGACTCGGTTCTTTGAATCTTGTTCATCAAAATGAACGAATCTTTTTTGTGTGTCATTTAGTTTTTGTTTCTTTGATCAGAAATAAAATGTTACATTTACAACATTTAACGTTGATGCACTGAAAATCAATCAACAATTAATTTACAGAATTGTTATTAAGAAGCTCGAGGGGGGTTGGATTTATTCATGCACGTTAAATATTTATTAAAAGCTTCAAAGCATCGAATCTTCCACTATTCTGGATCACCCCTGTGGTTAAGTTCTGTTTTTTTGCGCTGTGTGACATTTTGTTTCTTCTTTTTTTACATTACGTAACAAAGCTATACAATTACCGAAAATCTAAAAACACACGTGTGAGCCGTATCTGTATTTAGTTTTCTGTTAAAGGTTTTTTTTCCCCTCTGTCACAATCTTTCGGTCATTTCGAGTCAATTAACCTTAAAGACGTCCTACAGAGATCCCACAAAGGCCAGCATGGAGTCTAGGAGTCTCGTCCCGCCCCACAGGTAACGCCGAGCCAATCGCTGGCCGTGATCAGACCGAGTGTCAATCATGGAGCAATATAACCATCACAGTATTCATAAGCTAATAGCTTCCCAAAGGAAAGGGGGCAAGACCTTATGCGAAGCTCTCCACAGTGCAGATAGAACAATAGCAGCAGGTCCTGACACAGTGGGAAAAAGTCATGTGGAACTGACGTTTCCTTGAACCACTTCAAATGCGTGGATGGACATTATGAAGGCAGGGGGTCGACCTCATGCGCGACCTGAAGAATGGCAGCAACTGAAGTGCCGTTTAAACCAAACAAAGAAAGCAAAGAGGAAAGAGGAAAGGTCTTAACAAGCAAGGCTTTGACTGCTGCATTCAAACACAAGAGTGAAGAAGAAAAGGTCCTCGAAGGACAATCAGATTCGAATAAGTTCAGTTTGACAAAAAGTACCTTTGATTGAAACTAATAACATAAAAAAAAAAAACAACAACTAAGAACGGATGGACGTTAAAATGAAGCAATTTAAGTTCAATCATCAGATTATGTATAGAAAGTGCATGTTCTAGTTCTGAGAATCAGATTATTACCAAATTCAGGATTTTATTTTAATCCTCATTCAAGTGTATCAAGTCCCTTGACCACAACCTATTAACAACCAGACCCGGTTCCTTCACACTAGAACAGACGTGGAAGCCTCAGGAAGTTTGTTCTCCTCTCCAAAATCCCACAAACGCACCACAGAAAGCACTGACGCTGTGGTGTAACCTCGTTATTGAGATGTCTGACCAGAGCCACCAGAGCCCACGATAGCGCAGCATGCAGTCTGTTCTCCAGCGTTCAATCTACAGGCCATCCAGATCCTGAACACACTGCAATCCAGGCATTACTTCTTCTTCTACATGTTCACTAATGTCTCCACTCCTTCCCACACACTGGTCGCCTCATGGACACTTATGGACACTCATGGACAATCTATTCACATTTAGGCATGTTGTATTAATAATTCTAACGAGGTTTTTATTAACACTTTACTTCTGCAAGAACCAAATCCTGTCTCTGTGCAATATACTGATCACATTACCAATAACAAATAGACTACATCAGATTCAATTGTAATTAAAATCCGTTTTTCCTTTAATTGCGATAAATACTAGCTTTTGCATATTTACATACTAACTAAACATACACACCATATATGTATATCTCAATGCACGAAAAACTTTAACGATGCAGTGGGGATCCGATTTCAAATCAATTCAACGCAATAGGACAAAAAAAAAAAAATCAGATGCTCTGTAGTTCAATAGGTTACAGATAATTCGCTTTTATTTCTTTGATTCAGACGGACGGCAAATCAATTTACTTGAGTGCCTTCGGACTTCTAACTCATGGCCCCTTTCACAAACACGTCTTTTCTAGTGCAAAAAAACAAAAAATAAAGATTGAATAAACCCAGACATTCTTTTCCTGTTCTGTCTGCAGGAAGTTACAGCTCTACCTCTGCCATGTTAATCTGTATTCTATGTGACTCTCAGGACACGCCTCCGTCTCTGTAGTGTTGCAAAACTTCATATTAATGTAGCAGGACGTGCTCGAGGTACAGTTTAGCGCCGAGAAATCAATCTGCATCTAAAACATTGGTCCCAAATTAGTCACGTTCCAACTGATAAAAGTATAATTAGGTTTTTACTCATCTGTTAAAACCGATGCGAATATGTTTAAAAACGATTAATCGCGATACGAGGTCATCACCTCGTTAACTTTTATGCTGATGCAACAATGCGAATCTTACCGTCCCTAATCTCTACTTTTGTATATCCATTTAATACATAAAATTATAAAATTTAGTTATACATGTAATTTTGTACATAAATGTATGTCATTTCTTTTCCACTCTTTCTGTTCTCAATTCAATTCGATTCATTTTTATTTGTATCTTTTAACAATGAACATCGTCTCAAAGCAGCTTTACACAGATAATGTGGTGATTAAAAGTGAATGTGTTCTTTATATGTATAAGTTTGTCCCTGATGAACAAGCCGGTGGCGACTGTGGCAAGAAAAATCTCCCCGAGATGGCATAAGGAAGAAACCTTGAGAGGAACCAGACTCAAGAGTGAACCTCATCCTCATCTGGGTTGCACCGAATGTCAATTTATAGCATATCCTTCTTCTCTCCTCCTTATTATTTAGTCCTAACAGATGTAGATTACAGTTTAAACAATCAGTACGTGACAAAAAAAAAATTGATTATAAAAATTTAAGAGTAGAAAAAAATTTTATCAAGTCAAACAGGAAGTGGGGAGATTCAAAGTCCAATACGAGACACTTAACCAAACAATGAGGGACAAACTTACACTTAAAAATGAATAAGATGTTCTTTATATCACCACATCATCTGTGTAAATCTGCTTTGAGACAATGATCATTGTTAAAAACGCAATACAAATAAACATGAATTAAACTTTTTCAAACTGTTAGCACAAACTTGGAGACAGACAATTGTATCACAAAGTCATCTCCATGAAGATCTGCTTTAACATGGGTTGGAAGATCTCCTGCTATAAACCCTGTTGAACACCTTTCGGTTGAATGTGAAGGCTGACTGCTCCACAGGCCTCCTCACCTACATCAGCACCTGACTTTACTAACACCCTTACAGATGAATAAGCACAAATTACCACAAACTCTAGAGGAACATCATCTCAGAAGAGAGGATGTTATTATAACAGGAAATGGAGACGAATGGTATGTTCAAAAAGATTTACATCTTATGGTCAGGTGTCCACAAACTTTTGGCCATAGTGTTTTAGCATTCATGACTGGTTCACAATGTTCTCTTTGTCAGGTGCATAAAACTTCTTCCCTTTCCTGAAATTATGCCCAACTGTCCTGAAGGTCCATTCGAATACGATGCTACAGTTATAATATAAAGAGGAAAAAGTGGTGCAGGATATTTTCTTTCGTGTGTGGATATCACAAAAGCAACAGCCTCGTCCATTCCTGAACCGCTGGCTTCTGTTCCTTATTTACAGGAGATAAAATTCTTGGCCTTCAACAGCTTGAGACCTACATCAGACAGGAGGAAACTCAAATAAAGCCATTAAGGAAGGAAAGATGGAAGGCTGTGCCAAGATACCACAAGTGAAATGTAGGAGCTTCACGTACATGAGAGAAACGAAACGCATCTGGACAAATCGCTCTCTGTGAAACCGACAGTGATAACCAAATCGAGCGTACAGCCGGACGTGCCACGTACAACCAGGCGGATGGAGACGTGTACTGCGGTTACTCACCGTACTGACAGCTCGGGCCGTGGAATCCAGCCGGGCACTCACAGAGCTGCAAGGAGCCTTCTCTGCACAGACCTCCATTAAAACACACTCCATAGCTGCAGACAGCTACAAAAAGGAGAAAGATATTCAAATATCAGAAATGAGACAAATCCTGAAAATGCTCAAATTTACTCAATGCACAAATTTAATACTTGCAGCATGTTGAATATTTACTGTAATGTAAAAAACTATAGTTATTCATAATATATTCTAGTCAAGAAACAGAATTCCCTCTCTTTTCTTTTTTATTATCTTTTCAAAATAGCTAGCTAGTTACCTTTACCACCAGAGGTTTTAAGCTAGCTAGCTGTGTAAACTTCTATCTTAGCCTTGATTACAGTTTTCCAAAATCTTTGTCTGTAGATCCCTGTTCTTTTTTTTTTTTTTTTTTTTTTACAGAAATTTGGCTATAATCTTTACTTTGGAGTAAAAAGCCAATTTTTATCAGATAGCTAGCTAGAAAATGTTAGCTAGTAAAGGCTTGTTCGTGTTGTAAATAGGTCACTGTACTTTTCCTGGTTTTGTATTATTAGATACATTTTGGGTTTTTTTAATAAATATTTAATAAACGAGGTAAAACTGTCAAATAAACAGTAAATCAAAAACTGCAGAGTCAGCATTCTGAGAATTTTTACAACCCTATATGGGCAAGTGTATTGAACTGTAAAATATTTGAAGTATTTTCTGTAGAAATAAATTGATATTTTCTCAAAGTGAGACTTGGAAAAAAAAATAATAATTTCAGTAATGAAGTCAGAAAATATTTAAAATGTCCAAATAAAAATATTGAAATCTTTTTTAATTTTTGTCATCACTTCAAAGGAAAAATAAAAACCTTCCTAATGCCATGTTCTTTGCATGTCTTTCAGGTAGCGTGTTCCAGGGTTTACACAGGGAGCGAACAAGCCGGGTCATGCTCAGACACTTAATCCACCACAACTTATTTGGGATTTTTTTTCGAACATTTCTTCCTTTGTGATATTTATACAGCCCAAATATATATCAGCTCATAGATCACGGTTTGGTGATTTCTTTATTATTTAAATTTTTGTGAGGGGAAAAAAAAAAAATTGAGAGTTCTTGAAGATAACAGGAGGCCGAATGTGTTTTTAATCAGCAAGAACTACGGCCACCGGGCACAATAATTCCGCCGTGTGTGTGTGTTTGTGCACGACGAAGTCCACAAATCCATAAACAAATGCTGTATAATCCGTCTGGGATTCTGTGCCTCACAGGTGCCTCTTGGGCAAAGTACAGGCCAGACCATCAGACGTCACATTCCATAAACGCCCATCACTCAAAACTAACTACCCCCACGTCTTTTAGCTCGCATGCGTGTCTGTTCAACCAGTGCCAGGTGTGTATGTACGCATGTACACACGTGTGTAGTCGTGTCTGAATGGGATGTACGCTGTCTGTCTGCTCTGCGGCTTTATTAAACTTGAGTCCTGACGATTGTGCTGCAGAGGAACACAAAGGCTAATGAGACGTGAAGACTTTAGGATGAAAAAGGTCTTTAGACCATATTTAAGCTTTAGAATTAGAGCCATGATTGGAAAACGAAGATTTGTGTACACTGTACCTGCACCACTAATTTATCCAACAGTGAACTCCTTAGTTGAAGGTCATGTACCAGACATTTCATAATATTTTATCAAAAATTCTACAACATTATGCCTAAAACATTTTTTTCCTTATACAACATGATAAAAGAAAAGCTGAACGTCCTTTGAGGAGAGTTCTTACTTCTTGTATAAACGAGCCTATAGATTACCACGATTGGCTACTTCTGTCCACCAGTTCTCCTGAAAAAAGGTGAACCACTCGAGAGCTGTGTTAATAAAAATGGCTGAAAATATATTTCATAATTCTTCATGAATCTCCTTCAGCATTGCGTCTTCCCACCTAGCTAAGAAAGATCAGTGGAAAGGATCAAGCCTGAGGGGTTTGGGTTGTTTTGGAAGGCAAGACGGAGAACAGGAGAGATGTGATCAGACTTCCTCACCCCCCACAGTCACACATAAAGGTGAAAGCTTAATGGTTTAGGGTTGTTTTGGAGCAGAGAAGGTTCCGGAAAGTGGAAAAAAACAAACATGGCAACCGTTCCATACTCCAACACAATGTAGTTCCATCTAATTGGAAGCGACTTCACCGCACAACGAGACGATTAGCCGAAGTGATGAATACGTCAGAGTTCTTTAAGTGTTATTTAGAGAGCAAACAATCGTCTTTCATGGAATGACCTGCCCAGTCGCTGCACCTAAATGAACGAAGTGTATAAAGCTGAGGAAATCTTTTTCTTTTATAAAAAAATTTAAGTGGAACATCTGGACAATTATAGATTTGTTTGGCCAAAGGAAATGCTCATCTCGTTAGTTTGCTGCATTGAAAAAAAATGGATCTGTAGGAAACAAAGAATTTAAGATGAATGATGAGCATCTTTGTACATCATTGGTGCCTTCTTGCATTAGAGAAGGTGACATGCGGTTGCCTTCTTTCTGTTTTTCCCCCTAAACGTGAAAAATGTGCCCTGATTAAAGAAGAGACTGATGAACGATTGCGTCTTCTAGGAATTGTGAGAAAAGTTTTTCCCCCAACTGAAACCAGCAGTTCGAAGTAGAAAGCTCATGAGTAGCAACAGGCTAACAATTTTACACACTTATCAAACTGTCTGTCTGCCTCAAGATTATTACCTTCACAAAGATAAAAACCGGTTTTAGAGCCTTTCAGTCACCAGACCCCAGCAGGTACAAATACAGAGCGTTTTAAATGATACCACTTTGGAGAGAATAAAACCCTCTGCCTAGCTGCAAAGTACAGTCAAAGAAAAATGCATAGTGGGAAAAATCCTTTAAAGCGATAAACAGACCCTGGAACAATAGGTCATGAAAGCGTCACGTCTGAAATGGAGAGAAACCAACAGTCAAGTCGCCTTTGTGACTCCCATTGTAGCGCAGACGTTAACGGCGTCTTCCGACCCCCAGACCACCCACTGACACCTCTCAGGACGTCCCGTAAAAAGGTCCACGAGGACCTCGGTTCAACTCTGGAATTAAATCCACCAACGAAAAGAGGGACAAATGTACGCAGCATTGAGGAGCAATCTTCTCAATGAACGAAAAAAGTCCACTCCAATTTGCATTACTTTATACGTCGCCATCGTCGTGCAGAAAGAGGTTCTTGAAGACGAATGAAAAGGAAATACTGGTTAAAATTAAGAGGAAGTCTTCCATCTTCAGAGCACTTCCACAAGAAGAGTCAAATGTACTTGAGAAACTTAAGAGCAGTTGGTAAAAAAAAAAAAAAGCAAACCCTATTAGTTCAATTTTCAATACTTTACTAAGAATTACAAATAATTGTTTGGTTAAGGGTCTCGTACTGGACTTCAAATCTCCCCACTTCCTGTTTGACTTTTTACAACGAGTTCCCGCTAATCCTGTTTAAAGCCAGGTCTTCATACACGACTCAGGAAAAGGGTTGAGATTTAACAGAACAAACGCAATGATATAAGGAAAGAGAATCGAACAATTTCAAGAAAAAAGATCTTTCATCTCTTTGATCGTTCTCTTGATGCTTTCGAGCTCCAGCAGGAGCAGCAGTCAAATAATGACCGTCATTAGACTAATTAGCTTCGGCTGGCTTTTGTTACAGTACGGTGGAATAAGCTTCATGGTTACACCCTGTCTTTATCCCGGGCCACTCTTTAATTCCCCACTGTGTGAAAGCAGAGCCCTGGAGACAACCTTTCATTCTGTGGATACAATCCGAGCAGCTTTCATTTACACATCTGCTCCAAACAGCTTTACGAGCAGCAGAATCATCTTGAGATCTTCTGGTTGGACTGATGCATGCGAGCCTTCCTTCGTTATTTTCTAGATTTTTGAAAAAAAAGTGATTTTGATCGGCCACTCAGAAACTTGATATGAGAAAATATTAATCATAAAATAGTATTTAAATAAATAGTAAAAATGTACAAAATGTAATAAACCAAAATTCAGTAACAATGAAAATGAATATTGAAGGTGCTGTGGTGAAATGCACACGTTTTCATACTGCTGTTGTATCCCGGGTCACTGGTCTCACAGAAGAGTAATTAGTTTGTCCAGATTTTCTCCAGGTCTTGAGTTATGAAGATGAAAAGCTCAAAGCCCTGCAGAGGAGCAGATGTTGTCAGGGAAAGTTGATATCTAGGACCCACAAATGAATGTGTGCCGACAGACTTTTTGGCGTGTTTTAAAACTACCCGGTGTCGAGTTGAGCGTTGGGTTTGGTTTAGATCACGGTAAAGAGCGGTATAACCTTTACCAACACACAAAGAAGCCTTTGAGGGGAGCGTTAGATCCTGTAGCTCAGGAATTGCCTGCAGCAGCCCCTGTGTGTCAATCTAAAGGTCTTTGCCCTGAGCGGTGTCACAAATCCAGCTCTGTTTATACCACACTTACCCTGCTACATCCCACACCAGCCACACCACACCATATACGCACAAGTCAAACCGTTTAAGCTGAAAAACAGAGGTTTATCAGGAGATTAAACTAAGATTTATTTCTGTATTTGAGTTTTTACTTTTTACTTCCAGAGCTCAGCACTGCAGCTTTCAAGATAACAAGGCTGTTCTTTATTGAGTTACTAAAATATGCATGTTATTTCAGCTTAAAGACTTCTTATCTGAGGCTTTATGGGCTCAAAAATAAACCCTGAAATATCTGATGGTCTTCTGTAATGCAAATTAGTTTTTTCTCGCTCGCTCTCCGAGCTGCAACGTCATTGGCCACAAGGGACAAAACCAAAATATTGGATGCTCGTGATCTTCAGGCTGTCTGATGCCACCGCATTAAAAACACGCATGATTCTGTGATGGACATCGGACCATATTCTCAGGAATACTTCCAAAAATCACTGTGTATGAACATAGATCACCGTGCCATCCAAAAGCGCAAGTTAAAGCTTTATCACGCAAAGAAGATACATATGAACATGATCCAGAAACCCTGCAGTCTTCTTTGGGCCAAAGTTAATGTAAAATGGTCTGTGTCAAAGGGGAAACTGTTCTGTGGTCAGATGAATAAAAAATTGGACATTCTTTTTGGAAAACATGGGCACCGAATCCGACACACTACAAATGAGACGGACCTTCTGCCATGTTGTAAGTGCTCATTTTTCAAAACCTGCATCTTTGATGGTATGTGGAATGGGCAGATCTTGCACATCTGGAAAAGCACCAGCAATGCTGAAATATATATATATCCAGGTTTTACAGCAGCACATGCTCCCATCCAGACGATGCCTGGAAGGCCTTGCATATTTCAGCAGGACAATGCTAAACTGCATACTGCATCTATGACAATAGCATGTTCTGTTGGAAGAGTCCAGTTGCTGAACTCTCCTGCCTGCAGTCCAGACTGTTCTCCAATGAAAAATTTTGGTGCATCTTAAAAAATAATATATGTCAACAAAGACCCAGGACTGCAGAGCAGTTAGAATCCTAGATCAGGGAAAAATAGGACAACATTCCGCTTCCAAAACTCCAGCACCTGGTTTCCTCAGTTACAGATGTTTACAGACTGTTGTTAAAATTAGAGAGGATGCTACACAATGGTAATCATGGTCTTGCCTCTTTTTTGAGACGTGTTGCAGCCAATAATAAAAAATAAAAAAATGTCCAACTGTTTTGGAATTGGCGTTGCACTACGTTCCTAGTGAGCGGGGACCTGCATAAACATGGGACCATATGCACCACCATAGGATCCATTTAGGGTCGACTCAAACACGGGGTTTGGCAGACATCCTTATCCAGAGCAGGTGAGGTTTAAGGGCCTTGCTCAAGGGCCCAGAAGAAGCAGGTTGATGGTGCTGGGATTTTAACTCATGACCTTTTATTCCAGAGTCCAATGCCTTAAACACTGAGCTGCCACCTCCCACTTTGAGTAAACCGTAGTTTTGCTCGTTAGGCCAAATTTATTTTAAGTATTATTAAAATGTCACAGTTTGATATGATAAAAAATGTACGTACTGAAAAATATGCACTGCTGGTAAAGAAAAGAATTATAGTAATAAATGCCTTGTGTGAAAGCTGCCCATAGTAACTTGGACATTACGAGATGATATGAAAAAGTTGAGACTAGATTACATGAAAGTACTTTATTTATCTGCATTTCCACACCATCACCTTCAAAACAGGCCGCTTGCACAGCAATACAGCGCCTCCCGGAGTTCTTCTGGAACACATCTTGGAAGTCTTCTATTCGAAATGTGTCGAGCATCTTCTGCTATTTGTGGCGGATCTCCGCAACGGTGTCAAAACGGGCGTTGAAGGTCTTCCTGATCTCGTCTTTCATTGATGTTTTTCCGCTCCTGAAGCACGCGTGATGCTCGAACGACTCGTTGCAGCATCGCTGTGTGTCAAACGTATGTCGTGGCAGATTTGCCCGGTTTTACGCAGAAATTCACATGCTCTTTATTCTAACTCGCTCTCAGTGATGAAATCGCAGACGTGGTAACGTTTAGCATCGCGGTAGGATCATCAGTTTGGAAACTTTTTGATGGCACCTCATATGTTCCGCATATAATAAATCAACGTTATATTACATTAGAACTGAATGAACTGTTGTGAAAATAATGCAGCACTTACGGTAAAGACATCCAGCATCCCCGTTGAGCTGAGACCATCCCGGGCAGCATTTATACACCGGCTCATAATTCTGCCGATACACTTGTCTGTATGCAGTGTAATACGCAGTCCTGCAACAAAACACACAGAGCTTTTATTACACTCTTTAACAGGTCGTCACCTCCTTTCAGTGCTTTAATGCTGAAGATAATGATGTTGGTGGAGTTAAAAAGGCGAGCGAAAGACCCAAACTGTGACTAATGTTTAGGGATAAACTTCAACGTGCAAAACACAAACAGGATGTCATTTGTGAAACATCTTCCACCCTTTCATGTTCGTTTTTCTCAAAGCATGAGAAAGACTCCGGCTTTGTGTTCCAGCCACCACACCAGGGCCTGTAGTTTGGGTCTCATTCTCTCAGTCACGTCACGCCACGCTCACGGCTCTCTGTTTACGAGCTCTAATTGCAGGCTTGGTGGCTTTTGAAGAGCAGAGCTCAGCTCGCAAACATCTACACGCACCGAAACTGGAATGCCAGGACATCCTGGAGATGCCTTTTAAATTGCAGCTTTCTGGAAGAGCGTGGTGACACCTTACAGTTTGGGGGTCATTATGGGAAATCCGCTGATTAGAGAACAAACAGGCGAGCAAATGAAAGACAAGAATCCTGATGTGTTTTTTTTTCTCTCTCTCTTTCTCATTGGGTTAAAACTAATTCGGTTTTTAGAAACATTTGATTCAGTACATTTTAAATCAGATTTCTATTAGGATGAAGGAAGGAACCAAAAGGTGACTGATAATTAAATAGAAAATATAAAGCAAAAAAATTTTGTTTCAAGTCATGACCTTCCTTTATTAATCAAATCTTAAGGGATTTTGTGTCCGTTTCTAATAAAGTGTTAATCTGTAAATAGGTTAAATAGTATAAAGTTTTTTTTTTTTTTTACCTGGATTAGATTAAACATCCTGGATCGAACACGTCTAAGAGCTCAGTGTGTACGACACCTGTGTAAATACACGGAGTGGAATTTGTGGAACGTAGTTCGATTTTGATAACGTAATTATCTGTCTGAGGAGGTTTTCACATGCAATTGTTTAAAAATTGGCAGCGTTTTTCAGGTTTGTGCTGAAAAGCCAAACATATTCCACCGAGTCAGTGATGAGAAGAATTATAGGTACAGTGAGGAAAATAAGTATTTGAACACCCTGCTATTTTGCAAGTTCTCCCACTTAGAAATCATGGAGGGTCTGAAATTGTCATCGTAGGTGCATGTCCACTGTGAGAGACATAATCTAAAAAAAAAAAAAAATCCAGAAATCACAATATATGATTTTTAAACTATTTATTTGTATGATACAGCTGCAAATAAGTATTTGAACACCTGTCTATCAGCTAGAATTCTGACCCTCAAAGACCTGTTAGTCTGCCTTTAAAATGTCCACCTCCACTACATTTATTATCCTAAATTAGATGCACCTGTTTGAGGTCGTTAACTGCATAAAGACACCTGTCCACCCCATACAATCAGTAAGAATCCAACTACTAACATGGCCAAGACCAAAGAGCTGTCCAAAGACACTAGAGACACAATTGTACACCTCCACAAGGCTGGAAAGGGCTACGGGGAAACTGCCAAGCAGCTTGGTGAAAAAAGGTCCACTGTTGGAGCAATCATTAGAAAATGGAAGAAGCTTAACATGACTGTCAATCTCCCTCAGACTGGGGCTCCATGCAAGATCTCACCTCATGGGGGTCTCAATGATCCTAAGGAAGGTGAGAAATCAGCCCAGAACTACACAGGAGGAGCTGGTCAATGACCTGAAAAGAGCTGGGACCACCGTTTCCAAGGTTACTGTTGGTAATACACTAAGACGTCATGGTTTGAAATCATGCATGGCACGGAAGGTTCCCCTGCTTAAACCAGCACATGTCCAGGCACGTCTTAAGTTTGCCAATGACCATTTGGATGATCCAGAGGAGTCATGGGAGAAAGTCATGTGGTCAGATGAGACCAAAATAAAAATTTTGGGTCATAATTCCACTAAACGTGTTTGGAGGAAGATGAATGATGAGTACCATCCCAAGAACACCATCCCTACTGTGAAGCATGGGGGTGGTAGCATCATGCTTTGGGGGTGTTTTCTGCACATGGGACAGGGCGACTGCACTGTATTAAGGAGAGGATGACCGGGGCCATGTATTGCGAGATTTTGGGGAACAACCTCCTTCCCTCAGTCAGAGCATTGAAGATGGGTCGAGGCTGGGTCTTCCAACATGACAATGACCCGAAGCACACAGCCAGGATAACCAAGGAGTGGCTCTGTAAGAAGCATATCAAGGTTCTGGCGTGGCCTAGCCAGTCTCCAGACCTAAACCCAATAGAGAATCTTTGGAGGGAGCTCAAACTCCGTGTTTCTCAGCGTCAGGCCAGAAACCTGACTGATCTAGAGAAGATCTGTGTGGAGGAGTGGGCCAAAATCCCTCCTGCAGTGTGTGCAAACCTGGTGAAAAACTACAGGAAACGTTTGACCTCTGTAATTGCAAACAAAGGCTCCTGTACCAAATATTAACATTGACTTTCTCAGGTGTTCAAATACTTATTTGCAGCTGTATCATACAAATAAAAAGTTAAAAAAAATTAGTGGACGTGCACCTACGATGACAATTTCAGACCCCTCCATGATTTCTAAGTGGGAGAACTTGCAAAATAGCAGGGTGTTCAAATACTTATTTTCCTCACTGTAGATAGATAGTTATAGATCTTTTTTTTTTTTTTTTTTTTAAATCATCTGTTAGTGGGTAAAAAATTAAGAAATAAATCTGTGCCCCGGAAACTCCTGCACTGATTGGTTGATGGGTGGAAAACAAACGCACTAAAACTCACAAGAAAGAAAGATTGAAACGGACAAGACAGACAAGTCTTTTAAAATACTGGTCTTGTTAAGTAAAATACCGTCAAATCAAAAGTTGTTCACAGCGTGCGCTCAATGTCTGAATCTGCATCTGTGATTTCTCTCATCATAAATTGCATTATAACGAGGTTTGTTTTTTTTCTGTGAAAGTGAATTAGACTCAAGTCATGGACTGTAGTACAGACAGACAGACAGACAGACAGACAGAGACAGACAGACACTTATTTAAACCCGTAAATTTACTTGTACTTAGTAAAATTCCATTGAATGAACAGTAACTTAAGTAAAATATTTACACTAGTTATATGTATATTTATATTGTATACAAACTAAAAATAAAGTTAAACTGCATTTGATTGCTGAGTGTGTGTACTGTGCACTGCCAGTAAATTCTTATCTATCTACATTATAAAGATGTTTCACATTTTAGAAAATCTTCATATCAGTTTATTATGTAGTTAAACTCCAGGGTCTGAAGGTAAAGGTGTCTTAGTGTTACTACATTTATCTATCTAGATGGATGGATGGAATGAAAGAAGGAGCCCACCTCCGCTCGTAGCCCATACACCACAGCTGGCCTTCACATCCTTGCTTCCACACTTTGACCATTCGTGTGAAAGCCTGCACACAGGGCTGCATGTGAGTCACCAGTTTCACCTGGCGCTCTGTACACACGTTCGGCCTGCACATGACACGTGAACAAACACCGAGTCACAGACATGAACTGATGAGTCATAACATCAGAGTCAACAGCAATTCCTGATCTCCAAAAACACAAACACCAAATATCCACTCTGGTTTACCATAAATCACATCAGAAATAATCATGTAAACACTTCATGACCAGGTTCAGCAACTGCACAAGAGAAGGAACATCACCAAACTATGCAGGACATCCGTGACTTGGTAAAGCTTGACATTGTACTCCACAATAAAACAATCATTCATGGCATTCATTCTAATCATTTTCTCACCGAATACAATCTGATGCACCTGGTTTGTATGAAAATATTAAAATCTTAATTTGCACTGATCAATGCTTAAAAATATGCTTTTTACTTTGTATACTTACATTTATGTCTAACAACTTGTGCTTGATCCTTAACTTTGTATAGTAAAATTAATTTTAATATAAGCAAATAATATTTAATATAAATCACTCACCTGAATAGTATATATTAGAGAAGCTAGAGTTGTTAAATGCCGTACAATCAAATACTAAACAACCAAATAAAAAGCACAAAGAAAACTTTTAAGCATAAAACTAAATTCTTCCTGCACGCAGTCACACACTTGCTGTAATTAATGTCACGTGATCGCCTCTTCCGCTTAATGAGTGATAACTGGTCATTAATTAATCATCATCACAGGTTATTCCTGCTCTAAAATCAAAGCCTTGAGCTCAGAAACTGCAAACCCTGACGATAATTATGATGCTCAGGTTCATCACTCACATGTAAGGCAGAAGATCTGATCCACGCGATGTTGCGTAAATTCCGCTTATTACCAGCATTAGGAGAAGAGTGAGATCCATTCTCTGAGACCCAAGAACACATCCACATGAAGCTCTGAGCGAGTTATTGGTGCACAGGAGCGACGAGGAGACACCAGAAATCCCACGTCTAGGAGAAAGGAGAAGAAGGCTCCATGCTGGGAGCAAACTGCGGAGAATACTCAGAACTGCAGGAGACCTAGCCTGAGACTGACTACTCACTCTCTCACACACACACACACACACACACACACACACACACACACACACACACACACACACACACACACACACACACACACACACACACACACACACGAACCCACCTATCCTAGACAGTCGGGAGTAATTAAGATTTACGAGTCACTTTACTGAATCGACTCCTTTTCATTTAATCTGACTCCCCCGTTTGTTTATTCACCTGGCCGCACAAATGTGTATAAAAATAATCTAATCCATATAACACCATTTTCTAAACATTACACACCTCATAAACCTTGTTTTAACCCATCTCTAAAAGTCATAAGCACCCATGCTTGTAAAGAGTCGTTTAAAACGACTCTTTTCTGAATCGACAATCACAACAAATAAATCAGTGATGTGCAAAGAAAAAGAAAAAAACTCCTCATAAATGTTGGATTTCTGGCAAAGAAAAATGATACAAGATTTGATATACTTCCTGACTCGATTTCCTAGTATTCGGTTCACTCTCGGTTCACTCTCGGTTCAGTGTTTGACACCATGAGAGTGATGCTTGTGATAAAATCTAAAATTGTAATCAATATATTCATATCAATGGCTAAAATAAACTATGGAATTCATTTTTATTATAACATCTAATCAATTATGTAGTTCATCCAGGGTCTGAAAATGAAGTTTCATCATGGTGTCTTGTAACCTGCATCAGATATGAATTAAAAGCTTCTCAAAAAGCTTTACACAAAGTTTAAGAGTGTCATTTGTGAGGTCAGACACTGATGTTGGACGAGAAGACCTGGATCACAGTCTCCGCTCTAGTTCATCCCAAAGCTGTTCTTTCGGGTTGAGGTCAGGACTTTGTGGAGGCCAGTCAAGTTCTTCCACACCAAACTCACTCATCCAGGTCTTTATGGATGTTGCTTTGTGCACTGATGGAACCGGTCCTCCCCAAGCTGTTCCCACAAAGTTGGGAGCATGAAATTATCCAAAATGTCTTGGTATGCTGAAGCATTAGGAGTTCCTTTCACTGGAAACAAGGGTCTGAGTCCAACTCCTGAAAAAAGTACCCATCATAATCCTCCTCACCCGCCAAATCCAGACTCGTCCATCAGATTGGCAGAGAGTGAAGCGTGATTCTTCACTCCAGAGAACATCTCCACTGCTCTGGAGTCCAGTGGCCTCGTGCTTCACACCACTGCATCCAGTGATTGATTGATTAATAGATAGATAGATAGATAGATAGATAGATAGATAGATAGATAGATAGATAGATAGATAGATAGATAGATAGATAGATAGATAGATAGATAGATAGATATTCCATCATCTGATCAGTGTATAATTTATATAAAAATAAGAGAATGAATTATTTTTAAACGTAAACAATCAAAGATAATTTCTCCAGTCTAAAGGAGCCTTTTACTGACCTTTCTGACTGTGCAAATAAAAAGGAATTCTTGCACCAAAAATTGAATATAAATGAAATGTACACATTTATAAGTTAAAAATAAAACCCAGTAAATGCACTTTATTATACTGAGGGGGCAGAAGGTTTACTCTAGATACATTTTCATAAACAGCATCTGCAAAGTGAAGTATAGAAAAGTAATAATATAAATTGGGACAAGTTTCTTACAATCATTAAAAATAAAATGGTTTTCAGTTCAATATAAAACACACCAGAGTCAAACCATAAACCTGAATATTTACTTTAATCAACGCTATGCAGGTCAGTATCATTACATATTATTATTATTATTATTATTATTATTAGGTAAGTTGTCACTAAAATTTTCTGGAAGTGGTCTTAAATAGTAAGATAAAAGTAAGAATAACCAGATTAATAAAAGTACTGAAATTAAAGATCTGAAAATTGTGACGTCTAGACGTCTGGGTCAGAGCGTCTCCAAAACTGCAGCTCTTGTGGGATGTTCCTGGTCTGCAGTGGTCAGAATCTATGTGGTGAACCGGCGACAGGGTCGTAGGGGGCGAGGATCATTGATACACATGTGGAGTGAAGGCTGGTCCGTGTGGTTCCGACCCAACAGACGAGCTCCTGTAGCTCAAACTGCTGAAGAAGTTCATGGTGTTGATGATCGATGGGTCACGACTGATTTATCAGCAAAAATAGAACCAACACACTATTGGGCAGGTGTAATACCTGATCAGAGACACATGCATGTTCCTTTTGTTGCTATGCAACAAACTAAGTAATATAACGATATAAAGATTTACTTTTACCTAATAAATATAGAAATATACAGATGTTTGTACCTAAAGCTTAATTTTCATCAAACTGTCACCTTCAGGGAAAACAATAGTTTTTGGATTAAATACATGGAGCAAGTTATTGTTTATATTTAGAGAATATGTTAAATATGTTAAATTCCCTACAGACTGTGATTTAGTAAGTGATTGAATAATACATGAAAGAAAAGCAGTGAAAAACAGATGATGATGGTGAGAAGATTAATACATAAGGCATTTACACATATTGTTTAGTTTCCAAACTGGCAAGAAAGCAGGACCTCACTATTAAAAACGTCTTGAGAAATAACGACTACTCTTTCTGAGGTATAGCGAAGAAATTAAAGATTTCCTATTTTTCCTCTTTAGGAATTCGATTTTTCCTCAATTTGAAGCAGGTCTGAGATCCTGCTCCGCTTACTGTGCTGTTAGTAAATCACACACTGCCACCTAGTGGACATTTAAACAACTGCATTGTTAATTAATTAATTAGGCGCTCGATAATACATTTTGAAACTCTACCTTGCAAAGACATAAAGCATCTCTAAAAATTCATTAGACGTTTTAAAATAAAGTTTATCAAAAATCACAAAAACCTGTAGATGTTTGAAAAACTGGATGTATTTATACCCAGAAATTATAACCTCCTAGATGCTTCACATCAATAATTACAGGACTTCTTTTAGACCTAAAGAAATGACCAAACTAAATAAATCATTATAGTATTCCAGGGAAAGACTTGCCTGCAGGAACATCATGAACCTTTGCGCTGTGGTGGTGTGCTTGTGCGTCACTAACCGGTGAGGTCTGATCTAAAGAGAAAATATGCAAAATAGATATCCTGTAGCTATAACGACTACGCAAAACAGCAAGAAATAACAATCCGAATAAAAAAAACCTAACATTTGTTAAACAAACATTTTGATGCCAAAACCAAAGACGTCCTGCCTTCTTTCGTTTTAGTCTAAAGTTGGAACTTTTGCGACAGTCCCTAATGGCAAAGTCAAATACAGTGTTTTTAAAAGACCAAACTCAGTAAAGACATAAATATTAAAGTATACCGCGTACAGACAAGCACATGAAACTCCTAAATACGAACGCTTCACGTGTTTAGTTACGCGTTTTTCTCCCATAGAAATCTGTTAAGGAAAAAAACTTAGCGTGGCTTAAGGCGATAAGACATTATTAAAGGACCAAATTAAACCAAACTGCTTGTCTTTAGATAATATGCATTATTAATGTGTTTACTGAGTTTGGTCTTTTAAAAACGCTGTTTTGAAACGTCCCTTCTTTTCGCGTGAGTACAAAGTTGGGACTTGTGCGACGGTCCCGTTACGTCCTCTTTACGACCTTTGGCCCCGTGTTTACGGCACGGGTGACAGTGACGCGCGGTAAGAGTATGCTCCTGCAGAGCGCTGTGGTTCTGAGAGCAGGTCGAAGTGCGCTCCGGGAGCTCCCACTCACATTGACACTCATACCCAGGCTGACACGCTCGGCGCTGAAGGCCAGCATGTCGTCGTCTTCGTCTCGCAGAATCCCGGCCACGCTCATGGGTTCCATGGCGTTCGGGGGCCGCGCGGACGCGGACGCGAGCGCGAAGATGGTGAGCGCGTTCCTGGCGCGCGGGCACAACAACCTCGACACCGCGTTCATGTACAACGACGGGAGCGCGGAGACCATCATCGGGGGAATGTCGCTTCCTCAGACGGGTAGGACAGGAGCACGGATTTAAATCATCATCATCATCATAATAATAAAATAAATAATATTAAATACTTTTATACAAACCAACACCAATAAAAACTATCCACTCTTTTCTAAAGCTCATTATCAGTTGTAGAAAAGTGGTTCCAAAAACCTTTTTTCAGATTATTTTAACATTGAAGATTTTCCACGACCCCGATTTCCCCCCCACAACTCAATTCAAACACATTTCATTTAATCTGACAGTCAGTTTGTATACGTTTCTAATAAATGCAGCAGAAAGCGATTAGCTGCAAGACACATCTATTCATAAGGACTTATTTTTTCTATAAACCTGATAAATAAAAAACAGCAGCACATTTTATTCTGTTAATGTAAATGTCAAACAAAACGATCAGTTTCACTTAAAATATAAATACAGTACAATAAAAAAAAAAAAACTTGAGACTCCTTAGCGACCCCTAGTGGAGGTGCATCAGAAATAAAAAAAATTAAACTTTTTTTTTTTAACCACAATATTGATTTTGGCGGCTTCTTATCACTATAAATCACACACTATCATATATTCATACTGCAGCACACACACGGGTGATTGTGGAAGTGAAATGATGTGGATTGTTCTCCAACGATCATAATGCGCAAGTTTTAGAACGGTTTCGATCTTGGATTACATGATTCCACGAGACAGAAGGATTTAAGGATCCTCATAAGATCTGCGGTTCTTTAAGATGTTTGGAACGACTTCCTGCTGAGTTCCTTCAATATCTGTGTGCAAGTGTTGAAGAGTCCATGCTCACACCAAATATTGATTAGATTTGGATTTCTCTTCCGTTCACCCACTTCCCATTTAGTTAATTGATAAAAAAATAAATAAATAAATAAACAATGATTTTTGGAACTACAGACATCTGAAATAAGATAAACTCCTGCTGAAGAGTTGTTTAAAATGATCTGGGATTCGTTTGAACACGCCCATCTCAGCGCTAACAAACGTTTGTGCGATCGATTCGGGTTAAAAACTCGTCGCTCTGGAAAGACGTGATGCTTTCTCACGGGCATCACGTGGCACTAAGGGTTTAACCCGCCGCTCCCTGTTCCCTTTGTTTTCATAACGAGCCGTGTTAATAATGTCGTGACGAGCGCTACCTCACCCTGCTGCTCCGATTTATTTATTGGAGGTATCTGATCAATGGTTCTCCAGTAAACTGCGATTTCCAGCGTCGTTATATTTTTAATTCGTGCATTTTGTCTTTCAGTTCTAATTGACACCAAAGCGAACCCCTGGGACGGTAAGACCCTGAAGCCGGAGAGCGTGCGTTCTCAGCTGGAGACCTCACTCAAGAGGCTGTGTGTTAAAAGCGTCAACATCTTCTACCTGCACGCTCCAGACCACGAGAACCCCGTCCAGGACACGCTGAGGGCCTGCAACGAGCTGCACAAAGAGGTAGAACGCCAGGGGCCAGGGAATAAAATAATCAGTTCTAATGCATTAGAAGAACATCACCATGTCTAGGACTGGAGTGATGTAGCTGAGGATCTGCCCGAGCCAGAATTCAACCATACTGTACCATGCTGAGATTTCTACATCTGAAGATGTTCGCACTGATGCATCTTTTCTCCTTGTGTATCATCAGGGAAAGTTTAAAGAGCTTGGCTTATCGAACTATGCCTCGTGGGAAGTGGCCGAAATCTGCAGCATTTGCAAATACAACAACTGGATCGTCCCGACCGTCTACCAGGTCAGTCGCAGTATTTCATTCTGTCTAATCTCATACGCGTTCTATTGAATAGATCTGAACGCAGGTTTTGATTACGTGTATCTTTTTGAAGGGCATGTACAACGCCACGACGCGACAAGTAGAGACCGAACTGCTGCCGTGTCTGCGGTACTTCGGCATGCGGTTCTACGCGTACAATCCGCTAGCAGGTGCGCCGGAGCTTCATTCCCTGTGATATAAAAAACAAAACAAAAAAAACATCCCCACATCACTATACAACCACCACCATGCTTCACTATGGGGGGAGCAGGGGGCAGTTTATTGTCAATAAACATATCAAATGTGTAAAACTCTTGAGACCTTTAAATGGACAAAGTTCCAACTCTGATTAAATGTGAGCTAAACAGAGGTCAGAGAGCAGCAGATTTCTTTCTGGCTTCTTCGAGACATTTTGCTGCACATATTGAGAAGAACCTCACTTCATCACATCACATCACCTGCATTGAACACAGACTGAAACGATGCTCTGGAATCTTTTAATCAGGAGGCCTGCTGACCGGGAAATACCATTACGCAGATAAAGATAGAGCTCAGCCTGCAGGACGCTTCTTTGGAAGTAGCTGGGCTGCCACCTACAGGGACAGGTATGCAATTACATGCTCCCGGGAATCATTTCATCTACAAGTCATATATACGTCGAGCGCTGCTGAGTGGCTGAAACGCGCTCGTGCTGAACCCTGTGGATAAACACGTAAAAAAAAAACCACTTAGTTGCGATTCAGAATCTTAATGTTAATAGAATGGTGACACCGTCGAGGAGGAATATTTAAGGCAAATCACGTTGTGAGGATATTAAATCGTTTGTACGTCAGATTTTTAATAAATTAACCACACACCAGTTGTGATGCAGTTAAAATCGTCACATTCTGATAACTTCGTAAAAAAAACAACACCACTCTGTCCGTGTCGTCATTAATGCACTTTTCTTTTGAAAACGCATTTTCCTCTGTTTCGGCTTTTCGTCCACAAGAGATGTTTATAGTCAACGGAAATGTAGCTTTTTCTAAACGCTCTCCAAAGTGGATATGTTTAAAAACCATGGCTTTGGAAAACAGACGTCTTGGAAAGATCCGGAAGTAAAAACGTCTGGCGGAAACGAGGCGTTTTTGTTCATGCGCAGTGCAGGGACGTGAGCATTTTTCATACCGGTGCTGATGAAGGATTTTTGGGAATAAACACTATGGGCTTCTCCCATTAGGGGGCGCCACAGCGGATCCTCCGCATGTTTGATTTGGCACGTTTTTACGCTGGATGCCCTTCCTAACGCAACCCTCCCCGTTTATCCGGGCTCGGGACCAGCATTAAGAGTGGCTGGGGTTGGTTCCCTGACCGGGGATCGAACCCGGGCTGCACCGCATCCTAACCACTAGACCACCAGGTAGCCTTCGTCACCTTTATCGGGCTGCTGTGATCCATCGTTCTGATTCGGTTTGGACAAAACCATAAGCAGATTGTTGAGACGTGAACGTGTGTTGCGTATTTTCACGTTGATGTTGGTGTAAATCTTCTAGGTTTTGGAAAGAGAGCCAGTTCCAGGCGATAGAGGGCATCCTGAAGGCCCTCGACGCGGCGTACGGTTCTGAGAAGCCGAGCTTGACGTCGGCCGCCATACGCTGGATCTATCATCACTCTCAGCTGAAGGTACCACATCTAATACTGAATATAGAACGTGTAACGATGGAGAGAAGGTTTGCATCCTCTACCATGTCGTTAGTGATCGTGATAAACAACGAGCCTTTATTTGACACAATTTATCTCCAAAAGTAATGAGTGAATTCTGTAAACTGAAAGATAAATAATAAGTTGAGATGATTAAAAGAACACAATCTTAAGGGGATGCAAACTTTTGCACACAGCTTTCTGTGTACATTTCAATGTGGTGGTTGAAAACTGTGTAAGATTCCATACACAGATTCTGTGGATCTCACACACACACACACACAGAGAGTGGAAATGTAAATAAAGTACTTTTTGATGCCACCTCATACCAGTCGGATTTTCACGTGCGTCACGTGTCGATAAACGTGCACTCTGTATAAACTGCAACGTTTTGCCGGATAATTTAAAAATCGTGAGCAATCGCGTCTGTGTTTCTCAGCCGGAGCTCGGAGACAGCGTGATCGTCGGGATGTCCACCATGGAGCAGCTTCAGGAGAATCTAGCAGCATCTGAAGCAGGTCCTCTGAAGCAGGAAGTGGTGGACGCCTTCAAGCGTGGCTGGGATTTAGTGGCTCACGAGTGTCCGAACTACTTCCGCTAGACTCCAGACACGACGTGGATGTCGAGTGAAAGAAGAAGATCTACTATAACGTTCAGAATATTTCCACAGATGATCTGAGAAGCAGGTCTGAGGTTGTGATTGAAGCAGAAATGTGATTTTTGTTGTAATTCTGAAGTTATTTTTTTTTTTATATTTGATGGATAATAAATTGCACTAAACATTTGGATATTAGTAATAAATAAACAGACATTTTCACTCACATGCGTAAAAGGTTTTTTATAGTAAGTGGAGGAAAATCGATCAGCTGTACAAAACGTTCACGCAGAGACGTACACGTGAGTCACGCGTCCAACACGCGGCGAAGAAACTGATCACGCGGGTAAACCCGACGCGTCCACGTGGAAAGTCCATTGTCTGCTGTGTCTTTTCATGAGCTCTCTTCTTCATCGTCATCATCCTGCATGGCCTCTTCATCACCGCCTGCTAACAGCTGGAAATCTCCAGTCTCTGAATTCCACATGCACGTTAAGGTCAGTTTGAATTCAGCCATCTCGGTCCCGAACAGTTTCTAGAAGAAATACAGAGCGAGTGAACCAGATACCTACAGCCTGCCAAGCATGGGCGAACAAAAACCCCTGAGATGGTATGAGGAAGAAACCTTGAGAGGAACCTCATCCACATCTGGGTGACACACCAAGAGTGTAATTAATAAATAATGAACAAATTACAAAACACCAGAGTACCATCACGGGAGCTCCTGAGAAGTTCAGAAATCACAAGAACAAAGTTTGGAGAAACTTTTGAAACAGCTTCATGTCTCTCAGTGGAGCTCCCTGAACATCTGGACTGAACTGAAATTGGATTGTTTCTCATCATACTATAGGTTTCACTGTACCTATCAAAATACAAAATCCGTTTAGTCCATTAAACTCCACATAGAGAGCCGTGTTTCCCCACGGACCATTATTACTGCTGCACCACCACGTTTAGCGGCGCCAAATCTCACAGGTGCGCAGTTTATCAAGGTGTGAAAACGTTTATAATATATAGGTTTTTTTTATTTAATATAGCAATCAAATGCACTCCTAATAATGATGTTCTGGTCGGCTGGTAACATCATGACTCAACCTGGAGGAGTAGGAGGAGGAGGCGTGTCTATCACGTGGAGAAGTGCAGCTGGTGGGTTTTGTCTTGGGTGCAGGTTTAGTGGTTGATGTGGATTGGTGTAAATGAACGACTCACCAGAATCCTGGCTTGTTCAGGCGTGAGCGCGTCTCCCTCTTTACACACTTCGTAGTCCTTTAATAACGTGACGACTCCTGCAGACAGATTTGATAAAGAGTGAGCGTCAATCAGCCCCAGTGTGCCCCACATCAATATCTACTCACGTTAACATTCTTTTTTTCAAGACACGGCTCATTTCGTTTTGACTGCCCCCTTGTGGAGGGCTCGAATACTGCAGAAACCATTTTGTAGCGCATTCCTCTTTATAGCCATGTTTTATATACACAAATGTAGGTTTGTTAAAGTTCCTCCTTGTTTTGAGGCATTGGGGTGTCGTTACCTTTTTTAAGCGCTGTAGGAAGTCCTAACTGTCTGAGCTGAGGCTCCATAGAGTGGGAGAATTGTTCCAGGGGGCCCTCGTCGAGCGTCACTGCCATCTGTGCCACGTTCCCCGCCCGAGCGTAATCCATCTCTTTAAACCCGTTAAAATATCTGATGGAAAGATGGTGAAACCTCAAGGATCAGAATGAGGTGTGTGAAGCTCTCAAGAGTCACCATTCATCAGTTCACTGATGACAACCTGAAAACAATTTCTTTCTGACTTCCGCATTAAAATTTTATCTGTTAGTATCATTTTAGCAGACAAGCTTTTCTGGAGGTTTTGTGTCAGTCAAATGAAAGAGAATAATAATTCACACTACTGTACTTACTCCTGAACTTCCTCCTTGGTTTTGTTGGTGAACAGAACTCCCACTTCTCCTCGGAGGAATTTGCTCACCTGCGCCAGACAGTGCAAACTGTTTAAAACACAATTCTGCTGCAATCTGCTCCAGAATTACCCAAAAAAAATCCAGAAACATGATCAGGTACCTTGTGCAAATTGTCCTTGTATTCATCTGTGGGTCCTTTTCCCAGCGCGATCATCATCACCTTGTTCTTCCCGAAAAAAAACCTGGAATCATCACAACAAGTTGGCAGTCAGAAGACAGAGGGTGAAGTCACGTGAGTGTGTGTGAGTGTGTGTGTGTGAGTGTGTGTGTGTGTCTCACCTGCTGTGTTTCCATGCTGTTCTGACGTCTTTCAGTTTGCTGTTTCTCATGTTCGCCACAGAGAAGATGAACACGTACCTGTACGTGTCGACACATTTACGCAGCTGAAGAAGGAGACAGAGAGATGATGATTAAAATTCATTTAGAATAAAGATATATGGGGTTGATGGAACCAGGCCCAGGGGTGGGCAGAAGTAACATGAGCTGAAAAGTTGGAGTAAAAAGACCTTAGAAGGAGCCACAGGTTGGGGATCAAATACAAATGGGGAAAATAAGAATTGGTGAAAATCTACTGGTAACGAAACTTTATGTTTATGGAGTAAAATGAAGATACTGACCTCCTCAATCAGGTTCTGCTTCGCTTCCAATCCCTTCTTCACTGTTTTGGTCAGAGAGACTGTGGACAGAAAGTGAGCAGAGACGTGAGCAGCAACACGCAGGTCCACGTGAAATCACGTGTTTTTACATGGAACTCATTTTCTCCGTCGGATTGATACTGAATGAACAGTACAGGAGAAGCAGTTCACACTTTCTCTCACCAGGACACACAGATCCACTAAGAAGCTCATGTAGGTGTTGGAGACTGAACTTTAGCTTTAGCTCGTTAGCTGATTACTGAACTTTATTCCTATTTATATGCTTGATCGATTTAATTTGATCGTTTTTTCAGCTAACGTGCTAACTGAGGTGACTCACGTGACAAATCCACTTTATAAAACAAAGATATACATGTAATATAATGTGCTTTTCCTCACCTTTCTTATCCCGTTTTGATTTCGGCATGGCTCTCACGTTGCTCTCGCAGTCTTCTTCTACGGTTCGTTAATGTGGAGACATGAACAGCGCCAAAGCCTCTGCTGCCCCCTAGCGCCTGATTTGATGTAACCAGTGATTTCTTTTTTTTAATGAAAAGATTTACATTTAAAAAAAAATCTGTTTACAAATTCTATAATAAAAATCGACATATATTAAAATGTTAATATCTAATTCAAAATGTTTAAACCGTTAGAGGGGAATCGATGCGATCCTTGTCTAAATCCACCCCCTCTTTTATTTGATTAGCCAGAAAAATGTTTTTAAAATATGGAGGCGGGGTCTTTAACACAGTGCAGTTATGTAAATGTCCACTAGATGGCAGTAAAGAGTAAAGAATAGGCGATACGACTTTCTTTTTGTCGATACAATGGCAAGTTTTTTCAAGATCACTATTGCCGATATTGATACAAATATAAGCGTTTTTGAAAGTCATGCTGCTCTTCTTCTTTCAGCTGCTTCAATTAGGGGTCTCCACAGCGGATCATTCGTCTCCATCCCCCCTGTCCTCTACTTCTGCTTCTTCCAAACCAACTACCTGCATGTCTCCACATCCATAAACCTCCTCCTTGGTCTTCCTCTTTTCCTCCTTCCTGGTGGCTCCATCCTCAGCATTCTCCTACTGATATACCCCATGTCCCTCCTCTGCACATGTCCAAACCATCTCAATCTCACCTCCCTCACCTTGTCTCCAAAACGTCCTACATGTGCTGTCCCTCTAATAAACTCATTTCTAATCCTGTCCATCGTCGTCACTCCCTACGAACATCTCAACATCTTCAGCTCTGCTACCTCCAGCTCCACCTCCTGTCTTTTACTCAATGCCACTGTCTTTAAAACATACATACACTGTTGACCCCAGGTACCTGAACTCCTCCACCTTCTCCACCTCTTCTCCCTGCAACCGCACCCCTCCACTGCCCTCCCTCTCATTCACACACATGTCTTACTCCTACTGACTTTCCTTCCCCTTCTCTCCAGCGCATATCTCCACCTCTCCAGGCTCTTCTCCACCTGCTCCCTACTCTCACCACAAATCGCAATATCATCCACAAACATCAAAGTCCATGGAGACTCCTGTCTGACCTCGTCCGTCAACCTGTCCATCACCACTGCAAACAGGAAAGGGCTAAGAGCCGATCCATGATGCAGTCCAACCGCCACCTTGAACCAGTCTGTCGTTCCTACTGCACACTTTACTGCTGTCACACTGTCCTCATACATGTCCTGCACCACCCTCACATACTTCTCTGACACACCAGGCTTCCTCATACAATACCACAACTCCTCTCCCCACCCTGTCGTGCGCTTTCTCTAAATCCACACACACACAATGCAATTCCTTCTGACCTTCTCTATACTTCTCCATCAAAATTCTCAAAGCAAATAATGCGTCTGTGGTGCTCTTCCTCCGCATTAAAAATCTCCATGTTCAGGACATCTCTGATCTTAATAGTACATGTGCTGGATGTTTTTACTGCATGTAAAAACATCCGCACCTCCACAAAAGCCAGAAAGATGGAGGTCTGGCGATTGTTTTACCTGCAAAGTTTTTGCAGGTAAATATTAGAGTATAATTCTAAAATAATTGGTCTGCTTGACCCAACAAGATTTATTGTGGGGAAAAAAAAAGAAAAACAATTTCCTTATAAATGCTTCAAAATCTCTGCACTCTGGAGACTATTAAGTCGGATCTTCATGCTAAATCACTGCATTCGTGAGTTTTTAGTGTTAAAGTCATTAAAAACGTCTAATGCATTTTAAAAGAGTTTATTTTATATAGCAACGAAAAATAAATATTTCCTAAAACAAACTGAGGAAAGCACCGACTCCACCCTCTGATTACAGAGGAGAGGCTGAGGGACGCAGAAGAACCTGGAGAGGAACCTCACAGCGATACAGCGTTCACAGTGTTTTTCAGAAACTTGTCTTTGAACTCTTCTTTTCAAAGCATGTTGAGAATCTTCTGTGATTCACGCCGGATCTCTGCAACAAGTTTTAAAAACGTCAATTTTTGAGCTTCATCTTTGGGAAGAGGGCGAAGTCAGCAGGAGCCAAATCTGGTGAGATCATAGGGATTGTTCTCCGACGATCACGTGCAAGTCGCACGGCTCAAGGTGTACACGGGACAATGACCTTTGGCACGCTGATTTATGAAGGTCGGTGCTCCCTGTGACTGTGCGTGCAGCCTTGTGCTGCCATCTGTTGGCATGTGGGTAAATAAATTGCATCAGACCAACAAAGACGTATAAGTTGCTCCTCAGAAGTAAAACAAAACAAAAAAAAGAATGACAGAAGACTTTGGTGTTACAGAAATCAAATTTAATATGAAACAATGAAAAGAAGCAGCAATTAATCGTGGGAACCGGATGGAATAAAACCTTCAAGACTCCAAAAGTGTCCCGCACCATTTATTTATTTATTAGATATTTATAATTATTATTAGAATGATTGTCTTGTTTTTTTTGTTTTTTTTTGTTAAATCATATAAATCTTTTTTGCATACAGGCTGAAATTCACTTCTTGCTCCAGGACGTTCTGCGATGCGGAAAACACGGCGTCTCGGATTCGGAGGTTCGGATTCAGTCGGAGATATAAAGTCAAGCGGTCACACTTCTGCCGTCGCAGCAAATCACTCACACACACACACACACACACACACACACACACACACACACACACACACACAAATGGACTGTTTTGTTTAAAAAAAATAAAAATTAAATTAAATCATGTTTTTACAAAACACTGAGCAACATAAACGATAAAAAACAAGCAACAAATCAACATCCAGGCTAAAAAAAAATCCAATCTAATAAAGACGGGGGGAAGAAACTCAATTTGAGATTAAACATAATAAAATATTATAATTCCATCATGAGTTCCGTCCAAAACTTTTATTTCCGTTTTTTTCCTCAGTGATTTCTAAATAGGAAACTTTCGTAAAATGACCGTATCGCCAATATTTCCACTTTATATGCGAGTTTCATCTCATTCCTAACCTCCAGCGCAGCCCCCAGACACGTCTGTCTGTCTGTCTGTGTCTCTCTGTGTCTCTCGCTCTGTCTGTCTGTCTGTCTATCTGTCTGTCTCTCTCTCTGTCTGTCTGTCTTTCTCTCTTTCTTTCTATCTGTCTGTCTCTCTCTGTCTGTCTGTCTCTCTGTCTGTCTGTCTGTCTCATGCATGTGATGGTGTGAAAAAACAGGAGGAACCAAAAAATATACTGGATTATAGAAATATCTCGTAAACAGAAGAACCGCTTCATTCGTTTAAGGCTAATCAGGTTCATAAATATTCACCAGACAGTTTCTAAAAAAAAACCCCAAAAAACAACGCATCACAGTATTTAAAGTCGAGTCACGAATGTGGCGCGTGCGTGAACGTGTGACGTGTTAGAAAGTATTTCGTGAGAATCGTAGTGAAGCTTGTAGGGGAGTGGGCGGGGCTTCGTGAACTTCTTTACTTTCTCTCAAGGAGTGAATGATGTGGAATTCTGATATTGTTCTGTTAGTGTGTGTGTGTGTGTGTGTGTGTGTGTGTGTGTGTGTGTGTGTGTGTGTGTGTATGAAGGAAATGTTTGCACCTGCCTCATTTCAATAAAATGTCCTCAAAATAAACACAAACTCCTCTCGGTCCCAGCGCACGTCTCTGCTCTTCGTAGAAAAGTGTGATGGTCATTTCAGTTTGTTCCAAAACAGCGGCGAAGGTTTTTTTTTTTTTTTGGGTGTAAATTTGCAGACAGTAAGTCAATGAGTGGTTTTGGCCCCCCCAAAAAAACCCTCCAAAAAAATAAAACATCCACAATGTCTTTCTTCACCCAAATGCAGTCATTCAGCCAAAACAAACTCCAGTGTTAATGAAATCTGTTTCCCTGAAATATATTTAGATACTGCGGCTGGGAAAGGTGGTGAATGAGTGGATGAAAGTTCTGTGGAGTCCAAATGGGACGTCTCTAACAGAAGAACTTGTGTGAGATGGAGAACAGGAGAGAAGATGTGATCAGACTCCCTCACCCCCACACTCACACATCTAATCTGTGTTTACACTGTGTATCATTCCTGTGTGCACACTAGATCTAGACTCTTGTGGGCGTGGCCTATCCAGCTGTCCATTTCAGTGTACTGTACTCGGTTATAAAGTTTACACGCATGACCAACGATAACCAGGTGCAACAGGAAGTGGAAACCAAAAACAGGAAGGAGCTTGAACGAACTCCAATGACCTCCACACAGTGGTGCCTTGTGTAGGGTCTTTACAAAAAAATCACATGATGGTTGTACACCAAGACTTCAGCTTTTAGAAAGAAAAAAAAAAAAAAGTGGCACGACAATTCCGAACGTTAATCGTACGTTTAGATTCGTCTGAACAGGAAAAAAAAACGAAATCAGCCGCTGCATTGAATTTCTTTGTATGCTGTTTGTTATTAAATTGCTCTGTCCATTCTTTTGCTTTGTTTCAACGATTGTTTTGGGACAACGAAAACGTTTTCATTTCTGGCGTGATCCCTTAATCCCAGTGAAGGGAAGAGTCACAGGCTGCACCCACGTTCATTTAGATCGATATGAATATAATCACTGCTTCAAAACGTTTAAAAATAAAATTATAATAAATCAATTCATTAAAAAAAAAAAAAAAAAACCTCTGAAAAAGCTCACGGCATCACAGTTGGAGCTGCATGTAAACCCACAGGAGTTGAAGAAGTCACATGACTGGAAATACATTGCGTAATAATATATATTTTTTTAATATCTTAATTTTCTCTTTCGGTCCTCGCTACAACAGAAAAAAATTTTTTTTCCAGTCGAGAGAGACATTTAGAAAGCGCCGTTTTTGTGCAGTGTGTAGAGTAAAAACTAAATTGAGAACGAAAAATGCGTTTGTATAAATCAGGCTTGATGTAGATGTCGCTATAATGTAGCGTGAGGAAGGCGTGGCCATGGGAGGAGTCAAAATGAAGCAGCCTCGATTTACATCTCAGGTGAACATCTCACTTGTACGATTGAGGATGTACGATTCCAAACACCAAACCCAGTCACTTTTGGCTGATTGACTATATTTGAGTGAGAAATATTTGAGTGGAGCTTTAATGTGTCATTTGACGAACAAGAAAATGCCAGTTTTGGTTTTCTTCATAGAAAATAAACACAAAGAAGAAGAAGAACGAAAGAAATGACAATATTACCAGCTGTTTTTAACCAAGTCAGTCCTCATGGAGGATTTATGACATTTCTCTGCACCTCACATCGAGCCTCTGCTTCAAAACGAACCTCGAAGTTAACAAAACAGAAATCGGGGAACAAATGTATTCACCACTTACGGATGATCGTTATTGTGATATTGTGAGCTGTGTGTCTTTCTGCCCTCGCTGAACAACTGATCATCCCTGAGGTGTCTCTACATGGCCAATTGTTAATAAGGATTGGAAAAACACTGATGATAAAAAAAAAGAGAAAGCCATGCTACTGCATACCTGCCTGACAGGAAGCTAGAAAAATTAAAAAAGAAAGAAAAAAAAGCCATTTATCTCAGCAACGATGAGCTCATAGTAAAAAAAAAAAAGAAAAACCCCAAAAACGTTGATACCGTTTTATTTTACGGCATCTCCTCGACTTTCTGTTGGCACCGAGATGACCCCGTGCACATTCTCAGACCCCTCCGTTCTGTCCCTCGACCTGCCTGTTGTCTAGTCGAGAACAAACCCCAGGCGCCGCCGCAGTCCGTTGTTCTCCTACGCGAGCGTCGTAGCTCGTCCTGCCAGAGCTCAGCGCTGAAAAGGTTTGCGGGCTTTTTTCCTCCGACGCTGTACTTTTCCTCCCTCGCTCCAGCTCTCGCTCGTCTCCCCTCGCTGAGGGAAAAAGCCGGGCTGAGGAGGAGGAGGAGGAGGACTTGAGCCGCCCCCGGGGTAATTAGGGGTCGATCCCGGTGAAAAGAATCCACCGTTAGATGAGGTGTCGCCTCCTGGAGCACCCTGAAAAATGCGGCTGAAGAAATCCTGCAGGTCTGGCGGAGAGCCTGGAGCGGGGGCGTGGCCTGAGGGAGATCTGAGACAGCGAGACAGGGAATATAACTATTTTTACTGGTATAAACTGGTGAAAGAGGTGCCTCAAACATCTATGTCTATGAAGGAGGCGTGGCCTGGGTGTCTATCTCCGTAAAGAGGGCGTGTCCTGGGTGTCTATCTCCGTAAAGAGGGCGTGTCCTGGGTGTCTATCTCCGTAAAGAGGGCGTGTCCTGGGTGTCTATCTCCGTAAAGAGGGCGTGTCCTGGGTGTCTATCTACGTAAAGAGGGCGTGTCCTGGGTGTCTATCTATGTAAAGAGGGCGTGTCCTGGGTGTCTATCTACGTAAAGAGGGCGGGTCCTGGGTGTCTATCTACGTAAAGAGGGCGTGTCCTGGGTGTCTATCTACGTAAAGAGGGCGTGTCCTGGGTGTCTATCTCTGTGAATGGGGTGTGCCCATCTCCGTGAAAGAGGTGTGGCTTGGGTGTCTATCTGCGTAAAAGAGGCATGGCATGGGTGTCTATCTCTGTAAAAGAGGCGGGGCCTGTTTTTTTTTTTACTGTCTGTTCATTCCAGTAAACAAAATTTAAGTCTGTTGTTTATTACTTAAGAAATGTAAAGGTCATTACCTGTGGCGATTGGAGCTGCTGTTACTCTTGGAACCAAAAGAAATGTGATATGGGACACGATGTGTGTCAGGGGAAATTCCTATTCTCTGGCAACCGGCCCACTCTGTGCCATGACACAAATAGGGAAAAAATTCACTACAACGAAAGCAACGAAACACAAAAACTTTATACATTTGCGAAAGTGTAAGTTTAAATACCAGTGATGTCGTAGACTTTGCTGTCCATAAAGGCGAAATAGGTGATCTTCAGTCCAAGCATGCTGGACTCGGCCCACAGGTCTCCCTCCTCAGCGCTGTGCCGTTTATTACACTCGGCACAGAAACGTGCCTCGTGAGGCTCGCGGTCCATCTCAAAACGCCTGCAGAACAAAACCCACGCAGCACCAGAAAGTAAAAACTAGAGATTGCTATCTGGAAAAAAAAATCCATACTGATTTCCATACCGTTTTTCCCTGTTGTGTTACACAGTACGAGAGCGGCCTCTAGAGGCGAGTCACTTACACCACGTGCTGTTTATTTGAAATGATCTTATTTTTTATTAATTTGTCCCCTGGTGGTCTAGTGGTTAAGATGCAGCGCTCTCACCGCTGCGACCCGGGTTCGATTCCCGGTCAGGGAACCATCCCCAGCCACTGTCAGTGCCGGTCCCAAGCCCGGATAAATTGGGGAGGGTTGCGTTAGGAAGGGCATCCAGCGTAAAACATATGCCAAATCAAACGTGCGGAGGATCCGCTGTGGCGACCCCTAACGGGAGAAGCCGAAAGAAACTACCTACCTTATTTTTTATTAATTTAGGATGTAACTGTTTTTATTTATTTGGGGTGTTACTTTTTGTTTCAGTTTGAATGCTTGTCTTATTTTTCTCAATATTTATTTATATAATTATTCATTATTTCATTTACTATTTTACATGGAGTGTTATGTTTGTTTTAGTTTTATCCCATTTTTCATTTTAAAAGCTAGGGGTCGATTAATCGGTTATCGGCGAGTATTACCCAACCTAGCTAATCTGTATCTCTAGTAAAAACGCAAAGGTACCTGTAGGTGCTTGTTATTCGCACTGATAGGTACAATATAAGTGCAAATATTTGGCACAAAGTGCGACATTTATATTACTAATGAGAAGGATTTCTAACTCTATTACATTAAGTATTGCGTAGCAAATATTTTTAAAGCCTTACTTGTGTTTGCCTTCACACTTGGTGCACATCATAGTGTTCATGGCCTCCTTCAGGTCATCCTGCAGCTTCGTCAGGAACTCGTTCATCGACTTGGAGAGCTCTGACGCGGCCATTCGCTTCCTGTTGTGTTAAAAAAATAAATAAAAATCAGGTTTTGTTATCAGAGCATCAACAAACCTCAGATTACTTACAGAAATAAATATAACCCCAATTCCAAAATAAATGTTGGAACACTGTGTAAAATATAACCAAAAAGAGAATGCAATTATGTGCCGATGTCCCAAATCCATATTCTATTCACGATAGAACATAGAAAAATAAATCTTTTAAGTAAAAAGGTAACGTTGATAAAGAGGAGGGAGAACATCTGGCTCAGTTTAAAAAGCCGCATCTCTGATGGTATGGCAGTGCATCATTGAATGTGGAACAGGCAGTTTGCACTTTTGGAAAGGTTCCATTAATGCTGAATTCTATATACAGGTTTCAAAGCAACAAATGCTTCCATTCAAACATCTTTTTTAGGGATTGACCTTCCAAATTTGAGCAAGACAATAGCATGACTACGTAGCAGAAGAGTAAACATTTGGCGCATAATAAAAGTATTCGGTGCATAATGAAATTAAAAACACAACAAAGGACACCCAGAACTGCTGAGCAGCTAGAATCCTGTATCAGACACACATTACACAACATTCCTCTCCCAAAACGTGGTCTTCTGAGTTTCCAGATGTATACGGACATAAGACGTGATGCTACACGTTAGAAACGTGGCCTTGTCCAACTGTTTTGAGACGTGTTGTAGCTGTCAAATTTTAATTGACATTAAATTTGTTAAAAATTTGACATATTGGCAGTTTAAATATTTGATGGGGTTTTTTTTTGTTTTACTGCAAATTGAATATGGATTTAGAAGATTTGCAAATCATTGCATTCTGTTTTGCACATTTTACCACTTACAGCTCGTACTCGCGGCGGGTCTCTGGGTTGCTCACAATGTCCCATGCTGCTCGAAGGACTTTAAAAGCCTCGCCGGCTCGAGGGTGCTTGTTCTTATCTGGATGGACCTGAACGTACAAAAGAAATCGATATCCATATACACACGTGCCGTGAAACATGAATTTGATGTTTTTAAGGCTCCACCAATTTTAACCTGGCTCTTCAGTTTTCACTACAAAGCCAAACACTGATCCTAATTGTGTATTAGAACTTCACCTGTACAGCCAGCTGTCTATAGGCCCGTTTGAGCTCTGAATCGGTGGCGTGAGTGTTCACGCCCAACACGTTAAACGGGTCCAGCTCATCTTCAGGGATCTGCACCACAGGGTTGATTCATTATCATTTCATGGATATTTGCTATCACAGAGAGAATATGAGCTCATGAACATTACTCTGGGGTACCTGTGCTAATGCCAGCAGTCTCTCGAGCTCCTGGCCAGGCTGACTCTTCTCAGTCCTGGATGGAGACTCTGGATTTGCAGTCACCTCCGCAGAGCCACGTATAAATTTCCAAAGCCATCCTCTGATCCTTCCGGTAATCACAGCCACTTTCTTTATAATCCAGCAATTCTGAAGACTGAGCCACCATCTCCTGCCTCGGTCTCCACCCAGCCTCTCGACGATGCTCCTCACAACCCCGGCACAGAGGAACACCAGGCTGCTGAGGAGACCGAAAGCAGAAACCAGCGCGTTGCGTGCAGTACTCGTGGTTTTGTAAACCCAGGCTGTGAGGGCCGCACCAGAACTCCAGGTCCGATCCACAGCTCGCTTTAAATCCTGCTTCATTCCCGGGACGTCGGTGACCTTTAAGAGCATGAGCGTTCCAAGGTCGTAAAGTGCAATCGCTCCAGATTCGACAACGACGCCGCAGTGGTGGGTCAGAGACACGATCAGGTCCACCACCATATGAATGCAGGAGATACTCCATGGGCTGACGGATACTGACAGGAAATCCCGGAATGCTGCCAGGACCTGGAAGCCGGTTTGTCTTTTCAGGCGCCCCTGGTTATGATGATGGTGGTTCCTCCGGCGGATCTGCTTGTGTCTGCTCGCTCCGGACGACGAGGAAAAGGACGAAGGCGAAGTCCAAAATGAAAACTGATCTCCTGATACTGAGCCGCTCTTCCTCTGTTTTCCTTTCTTCCCCCGAGATCCGGACATGTCCTTCCCGGCGACGTTTGTTCTCCAGCCATCTTTCTCATCATCCACTTCATCGAATACACAGTCTTCCCCCAGTTCCTCCATACCCCCGTTAGTTCTTACACACCCGCACTCGTCCGCTTTCTCCGAGTCCTCTTCCTGTTTCGAGGTGCCGGTCTCCGAGTTCGGATCCTCAGGCACCTGCCGAGGTGTTTCCGCTTCCTCAGACATGCTCGGCACAGGCTCCTCACAGAATTCCCCACTCGCTGATCCATCGTCCGGACACGTCCCGGCACTCAGCCCTTCTGGATCATCCACGACGTCCATCATTCATGAAAAAGCTCAAACTGATGAGGCTCAGGGCTCCGTCATTCCCCGTCAAACACAGTTTACTAATCTCAAAGAGGGTGAGCAATTAACCGGCTCAGGTTAGTGCAGGATTCTGGGAACTTTTTTTTTTTCGCTATGCACGGCATAACACGCTCAAGTGGAGCTCAGCTACGATACCTCTGAAACTTACGCTCCGGATCCAGTCCATTATTCCACACAATCCTGTAAACAAAACATAAACAATCATCAAAACTTCAGAAGATCATTATTGTGAGTCGATCACTGTGACGTCAGGAAACATCGAAATCCCTCTTAAGTGTTGTTATACAACAAATCTTGTTAAAACACAATCACAAATAAAAGACACTTTATGTTTTCCTCATTGAACACTCATTTTATGTACTTTATACTAGAGAGCGACCGATTTTACCGATAACCGAGTAATAAACGATTATTACAAACGTTTTACAATGGATACTGGATTAAAAAAATCTTTTTTTCCAAAAATAAAAAACATGTAAATGTGGTAAATGAAATAAATATGAATGTACGAATTAATAAATATAATTATTTCAATAATGAATTATAAATAATAAATATAATATAGAGCTCTCCGTGCAGCGCGCAGTCTCGTGTGAAAACAAACAGCACGTGGTGTCAGTTATTCACCTCTAGAGGCCGCTCTCGTAATGACAGCAGATCGGAAGCCAGAAAAAACATCGGATAAAGATTTTTGCGGATAGCCGATAGTTCATTACTACATCACCATCACTACTACATCATCACTACATCACCATCACTACTGAATCATCACATAATCAGCACTACATCACCATCACTACTGCATCATCACATCACCATCGCTACATCACCATCACTACATCACCATCACTACTGCATCATCACATCACCATCACTACATCACCATCACTACTGCATCATAACATCACCATCGCTACATCACCATCACTACGGCATCATCACATCACCATCGCTACATCACCATCACTAATGCATCATCACATCACTACTACATCACCATCACTACTGCATCATCACTACGGCATCATCACATCACCATCACTACTACATCATCACATCACCATCACTACTACATCATCACTACTGCATCATCACATCACCATCGCTACATCACCATCACTACTGCATCATCACATCACCATCACTACTGCATCATCACCATCACTACATCACCATCACTACAGCATCATCACATCACCATCACTACATCACCATCACTACTGCATCATCACATCACCATCACTACATCACCATCACTACTGCATCATCACATCACCATCACTACATCACCATCACTACTGCATCATCACATCACCATCGCTACATCACCATCGCTACATCACCATCGCTACATCACCATCACTACTGCATCATCACATCACCATCGCTACATCACCATCACTACTGCATCATCACATCACCATTGCTACATCACCATCACTACTACATCATCACCATCACTACATCACCATCACTAGTGCATCATCACATCATCACCACTACATCACCATCACCACATCACTATCACATCATCACTACATCACCATCACTACTGTATCACTACATCACCATCACTACTGCATCATCACATCACTATCACTACTACATCACCATCACTAATACATCATCATCATCACTACTGCATCATCACATCACCATCGCTACTACATCACCATCACTACATCACCAATACATAATCACTACATCACCATCACTACTACATCACCATCACTACATCACCAATACATAATCACTACATCACCATCACTACTACATCACCATCACTACTACATCACCATCACTACTGCATCATCACATCACCATCGCTACATCATCATCACTACATCACCATCACTACTGCATCATCACATCATCGCCACTACATCACCATCACTACATCACCATCACTAATACATCATCACTACATCACCATCACTACTCCATCATCAGATCACCATCGCTACATCACCATCACATCATCGCTGCCTTCAGTGCCGAAGTTTTCCAGTCATTTACAGAGTAAAAAGAGAATGAAACATAAACTGGTCAGTGTTTAATACTGCAGCTTTAAATATCAATGATACACACATCTACATCATTGCAGCACAAAACCAGAACATTAGTTCCTGCTTATGTTCCTCTTCATCTGTACTGGTTATTGTTGCAGAACATCACAGCCAGGTTTGTTCTGGGGGCTCTTGTTTGCTCAGGTTGGTTCTGGTTGATTCAGATTTGCTCAGGTTGGTTCTGGTTGATTCAGGTTTGCCCAGGTTGGTTCTGGTTGGTTCAGGGAGATCTGATTTGCTCAGGTTTGTTCTGGCTGATTCAGGTTTGTTTAGGTTGGTTCTGTATGTGCTACTGCATGTTTGTGATGTTCTCCAGCTTCATATAAACCTCCTATACATTCATTACAACACACAACCATAACGTTTACTTTCCACACATTTTCAGAAGCACATTAATTTGCTCACATTTGAGGTGTGATGTCGTGTTATTCTCTTGATCTTTTCTCTGAAACAGCCGGAGATCTGTGAGATCACTCACTCCTCATTGGCCAGACTGGAATTTCAGCCCCAACATGACGACTTTTACGGGATGATTCAAACTAACACTCACCAAACACTTCCGCTTCGAAACCGAGATTCAATCCAAACTCTCGATAAAACGCCGTGAAATCTTCTCCTGGGTGATTTTTCCGCTTATAATCACGGAGTTTGCACTTAAACCAACTCGATTCCTGACGTCGCTGTCCTTGTTGTTTCTCTTTTTTCCCCACGATGTCCACTTCCGGGCTAAGAGAAACACTTCCGGCTGGAGTTTGTAACCCTTTCCGGACTTTTTTTTTTACGAAGAAAAAAGTTTTTAATATAGATTTTGATTTATAAACAAAAAAAACCAAAGCGTCTGATTTGTCCTAAAATTTTGTTGGAAATCAAATAAAAAAAATCATTCTGATAAAAAAAAAAAAAAAAAATGTCATATAATAATAAAAAATAATCGAAATAAAATGTCGGAGCTCTGATGTTAATATATTCAAACTTTTTTAATTACATTTTTAATCAGATATCTGTCTAAAAAATAATATTTGCTATTAAATGAGTCTTGTGAACAGAAAAGATGCACAAATAAACCTGCTGATCACGTGACCTGCCACCTTATTCAGACGTGATTAGTTTCCTGATATTTATCGGTTCTCCACCAACATCGTGAAACATGTTTCACGATGTTGGTGGAGAACCGATAAATATTCATGTGAACATGTTTCTTTGGGTTGTACTGATTCCATTAGTGTCTGTTTATGTTAAAGTTTCTATCCAATCAGATTTCAGCTGTCACATCACGTGGTGCTGGGGTCAATATCTGCCTTGAGGCCTTCAGAATCAGCACTGTGAATGTGTATAAAGCGTAAAGTACATGTTGCTTGAAGTGAATTACATTTAACGTTTTAGACTCCGAGGTCCTCTAGCAGGTGTAGAATAACGTCAGTATTTTCACGCCCTTTGATTGGACGGTCAGAGAGCATCACTAGTCAAACCTCACAACATGCATCTGTAGAAAACTGCACAATCTACAATATATTCAGCTGTTTCTTCATTCCATAAACAACTGCCAGAGGAGAAGAAACGTAATGTAGACAGATACACTTTTTAAGGACATTCACATGACAGACTTTTAATGAAAAGCCGGACAGTTGTTAAGTTTTTAATGAACCGTTTATACTTTGATATTTTCTTAATTTTTTTGAAGAATTTACACAAAAACACACAATTTGCCTTCTTTTCAAATGCCCAGGAAAACCGTAATTCACTGGGAAAAAACGCAGCAAACCCCTGGGTGATGTGATGAGGTGAATATCGATGCTTCTGTTGGAGATGTATGTGGGAGGTGCAGTTGTGGCTACAGTGAAAGGAGACGTGTTTAATTGTGTTCATTGGGTTTTTTACTTTAGTGATGACGTTCATTCACACTGTGTGAGATTCCTGTCTGTGATGCAGTGTTCTGATCTACTGCCCTTCTCTAATATCAATGGTTTCTATAGATGGGGCATCATAATGGTATTACAAGGTGGATTAATTCATCACTGAAAGCGTGAGAGTTCTTCATGGACTCTAAACCTATAGATACTACACAAATGTCTCATATTCATAATTAAAATGATATTTGGACTTTATTCTAAGGGCTCTACCTCTGCCATGTTAATCTGTATTCTATGTGATTTAGGACATGCCTCATGTCTGTAGTGTGAAACAGTTTAGAGAAATCGAGCCACATATTAAATATTGGTCACAAATATTGTTTTTATATAAATATATTGTTTTCTTTACTTACACAAATATGTTAAAAATGATGCATCGTGATACAAACATCAGCTTGTATCTAATGGACACTTTTTTTAAATTGATGCATCACATCGTTAACTTTTATTCCAATGCAAATCTTACCATCACCATCAAAGAATTTATAGTCATTGCATAGTGCAGGTACACAGCAACAAAATGCAGTTTAGCATCTACCAAAAAGTGCAAACAGCATTGTGCACATAAAAAAAGTGCCGATAAATAAGTAAATATATGTTCAATAAATAATATATTTACAATAAATCAGTATCAGTATCTTCTCCTTTTTGGCTTTTCCCAACAGGGGTCTCCACAGCGGATCATCCGTCTCCATACCCCTCTGTCCTCTACATCTGTCTCTTTCATACCAAATACCTGCATGTCTTCCCTCACCACATCCATAAACCTCCTTCTTGGTCATCCTCTTTTCCTCCTTACTGGTGGCTCCATCCTCCATCCCCTAAACTTTCCCTTTCACTCTCACAGATACTCTTCCATCACAAATCACTCCTGCTATCACTCTTCTCCACCCACTTCACCCTGCCTGCACTCTTTTCTTCACTTCTCTAACACACTCTCCATTACTCTGCACTGTTGACCCCAGGTACCTGAACTCCTCCACCTTCTCCACCTCTTCTACCTGCAACCGCACCCCTCCACTGCCCTCCCTCTCATTCACACGCATGTACTCTGTCTTACTCCTACTGACTTTCATTCTACCTCCACCTCTCCAGGATCTTCTCCACCTGCTCCCTACTCTCACCACAAATCACAATATCATCCACAAATATCATAGTCCATGGAGATGTGTGTGTGTGTGTGTGTGTGTGTGTGTGTGTGTATAAACATCTATATAAGAAAAAGAAAGAATATAATATGGGCATGATTGTACAATATATGAGGTATTAACAAGAGCATTCTAGTGTATATACAGATAGTATACAGACTTACAAATAAATCAACTTACAATGCATTTACAATCATATACAGGAGTTACAGGGTGCAGAAGAACTGCATGATGATTCCAAGCAATAAAGTAGTAAAAACGCACCAGTGAGACATCAGTGTTCTAACAGTGTAGTGTAATGAGTTCAGCAGGTTGATGGTTGTTGGAAAACACACGTGTCTGTTAATATTAACCCATAATAAGTAGTAACAAAGCATGATTCATAAATGACTTTGCATATAAGATAAACAAATGCGACCAACCTCTATACACAACAACATACAGTACAGCGTGTCTGTTCCTTTAAAGATATAATGGGAAACTTAAAAGTGCTTCACTGAATCCTTTATAAATAATTTCTACAATAATCCTACATCATGACTCTGAATGTAACAGAAGTTCACTCTGCAGCATTTCCACATGATATTTGGTCTTTTCAAGCGTACTTTTTTTCACATATTCTGTTTTTTTTTTTTTTTGCTTTATCTAAGGTCCTGACATTCATTATGTAAAATAATCCCCCCGGGGTAGAAGATGTGTGTGACCTGGGGGTCTGTGTTGTGGTGTGGTGTAGGTGTCGCTCGCCTTTTCACAGCCGTGTAGGTGTCGTTTCAAGTCCCTCTAATCATTATTAAACACACTTCTGACGAACATTAGGATATTTTTCAGGTTATTTGACGCACCACCATGACTAATGTCTACATGGGTTGACTTATAGACACACACACACACACACACACACACACACACACACATAGACACACTCCTACACATCCTACACCTCCTCGTATCAGTGTCAGCAACCTTCTACAGCTTTACATTGTCAGCCGTTTGATTTATCCTTGATGATGAGCTAATAGTTATAGGAAACACTCAGATTTTCCACGTACACCATAATGTTATATGTTATATTTGTGGGCAATTGTTCTGATATTAGACTTTGCAGACACACAGTATTTTTTCCACAAATGTAACAATAGCTAAAAGTTTTTATCTCCTTGCATTTTGGTAGAGTATAAATTGTATAAATTTGTGTATGAGCGGAGTTGGGTTTCGTCTATAACCATGTTATATGATATAAAACTATAAAGGGGAAGATGGGATGTGAACACTCAGTGACTAAGATGTTCTGAATTTTTTGGAATATTACGAGGAAGGTTCAAATCCCAGAACCAGCAACCTTCGAACGCTGGGCCCCTGCTTTAGACCCTGCTTTGTCGTGTCAATGACGATGTCCATTGTTAAAAGCGCTATAGAAAAATGAATTAAATTCAATTGAATTGTGTAGACGAAATAAAAGGAAGACGCCAGAAAGTCGTCAGAATGTCATAAAAGTGAAAAACTATGCAAATTACAGCACCACAAACATTTGTGTTTGTTACTTGTATGGACATGACAATACCAGTAGGTTCAGAGCCGGCTTTTTTCCATCCACCATCATAATCACCCTACTGAACTCTACACTACACCTTTAGATCACCGCAAAAACGCACATATGCTAAAAAATATATATAACTTATGTACAGTTCTAGATACAATGTTTATAAACCTCTCATTCTCTACACATACGGGTCCTTACATACATCTGCGCTAATATTTTTTTTTTATGTCTATCTATATATACACCTTACTGTACATCCTGCCTAATATTTCACATCTACATATATATATATTTAGTGTACTTGTTTATTCCACTTTTTAATGCGATAGACTTATAACCCTTTACTTCTGTACCTTTACAACAGTGTCTGCACATTTTTCTAAACACTCTCAGAAGCACTGATTTACATTTACAACCTAAATTCTAATATTTGATCCATGAAATTGTATTAATTTCTTCCCATCAGTTTCTTCTCTTCATCTCGTAGCGTTTCTCTCGGCTGCACTGCTTCCAGTACGTGGATGTGGATGTTAGATTGTTTTGTCCAATCAGATTTCAGCCTCTATGTGCTGCCATGTCAATCTAATCTGCTCAGAACCTTCAGAGTCTGTACTGCTGGACTTTTTACCATCGTCTCTATAATAAATAGCTGTTTCTTTAACCAATCAGATTTCAGATTCTCCTCACAGGGCAGCTAGCTGGCCCAGAATATGTCCTCTGATTGGTTGGTCAGAGGGAAACTGTTACAGACAAGTTTGACTGGCAAAACACGTGTGTAGCTACATCTAAGTTACATACTTATATATATATATATATATATATATATATATATATATATATATATATATATATATATATATATATATATATATATATTACATTACATGCTGTACATATATTTACATATTTATCTGCACTTATCTATCTATCTATCTATCTATCTATCTATCTATCTATCTATCTATCTATCTATCTATCTATCTATCTATCTATCTATCTATCTATTTTAATTTTTAATGTCCAAATGTAATAAAGTGCGCTAATTATTATTATTATTATTATTATTATTATTATTATTATTATTATTATTGTTATTATTATTATTATATAAGCGACTGAAAGCCCCGTGCACGGCTCCTGGCCACGCGCGCGCGTTCGCTCGCGCCGCATTGACGTCACGGTGTGGGGAATCCCACCATTCGGGCCGTGCGTCACGCGTGGAATCTTCGCAGACGGAAAGAACTCGCTCGGCCCCGCCCACTTGGGGCGTTCCTCGCCATGGCAACGGTTGCAGCGCTCCATCTGTATCCGCGAGCGCTGTGAATATTCGGCCCACATACGGTAATGAGCGGACCGTGGAGGAGCTTTTCCTCCTGCCGAGCGAGCGCTCTGGTGGAACACTGCTGTATTTAATATTCACATCAATGCAAATTAAAAAATGAATGAAATGAGAAAATGAACGCGGAGAGAACCCCGGTCCGGTCCGGTCCGCTCCACCCCGAACCACCCCCTTCCCCCCTCCCCCGGCTGTGAGGCGCCTGGAGCCGGAGAGGAAAGCTCTTTTTCGGTCAGATGGCGTGCCGCAGTCCGCCCCCGCACTTCTCTCGCCCACACCAGCAGCAAAAAGACTCTCATTAACAACCCAGATCCTGCCAGCTACAAGCAGCCAGGCAGGGCAGGGACTCGGACGCTCCGACACGAACACTCCGTCTTATTTCCCCTCTGTTTACACTCAAGTGGATTTTTTTTATATACATAAATATATCAATATAAATAATAATAATGCGGGGATCCTGCAGCGCGCATGCGCACTTCAACTCGGAGCATTAGCCCAGACTTATTCGAGGCGATTTGCTTTTTTTCTTCGTTTTGGACGCAAACATGAAGCGGCGCGTATTTATTCTGTAAAAAAAGCCCCCCACACACGTATCTTACCGAGATTAGCTCCAGAGAAAGAAACCGAGAAGAGGGCGAGGAGGAAAACCAACAGGGTTTCGAAATCTCACTATTCGCCGGCTCTGAATCCTGAATCGGTTCTTTTTGGAGTCCCACACGGTAAGAGAAGCAAATTCAGATATATGCGAGTGGAAATGTGAAATTATTCTTATTATTCCGGATTAAATGTTTGACACCTTTCTAGTCTGTTTTTTGTTTATGTTTTTTTGCGGGTTCAGGGGAATGCTGTGTATTTTTGCTGGGAAAGAATCGATTCTTATGAACGACTCCTTTGAATCAATTGAAGTAATAGGGATCTAAACCCCCCCAAAAAACGTATTTAAAGTATTTATACAAATATTTACAATTTATAATTTTATTATTTACAAAGTATTGTATTTACTTAAAGTGTTGTGTATAGGGCTTAATATTTTGTAAAAGTTTCCTTTCCTTCCAGGCTTTCTAATAGTTAATAATGAGTGCTGTTTGTTTGTTTGTTAGTTAGTTAGTTAGTTAGTTTGTTTGTTTGTTTGCTTGTTTGTTTGTTTGCAGAGTGACCAGTTTAGATTTAATAAGTAACCATTTGGGATCCTAAAAAGGAATTTCTCTTAGTAATAAGGTGTATAAACATAACAGGCATGCACACAAAAATGCTTATTATAAATACATTTACACACACACACACACACACACACACACACACACACACACACACACACACACACACATATATATATATATATATATATATATATATATATATATATATATATATATATATATATGTGTGTGTGTGTGTGTGTGTGTGTGTGTGTGTGTGTGTGTGTGTGTAAATGTATTTTATAATAAGCATTTTTGTGTATATATATTGTTGTTTTTCTCAGGAATACAGCTCCAGCATACCCTGCAGCTCGAATGTATGAAAAAATTTTTAATACATAAATAACATATTGATAAGTGCGTTATAACTGTATTAGGCACATACTACATAGAACACATATTACTATATTATGCTACGTTCCCAAGCTCAGCTGTAACAATCACATACGTACTTGGATGAGAAACGTCCCATTCACTTACTTTACTGTACACTTTCCACACTACATTTCAGATTTGGATTAAATGCAATATTTCACACAAATATTTATTCATGAACGCATCCCTGGGTAGTGAATAAAACGACTCAAAAACTGACAGTTCAGAGGAATGAAATTAATTCAGCCTAAATGTAATATGTCGATTCTAAGCAGTGGCTCTTGGTGCTAACATTTCCCCTCGGATCAGAAAGTAGGCAGCTCGTTTCCTATACAAAGAGTTGTGCAGAAGAATTCCAATCAGTTACATCTATGATTAATTGTAATATATTTAACCTTTGGGTTTGTACATCGATTCGTACCACACTCCTCGCATTTCTTTCCCTTTTTGTGATCTGTTCTAAAACAAAGACACAATTCACAGGTGTTATGAATGTACCTGGAATTATACTGTAAAACCCAGAAACTGTAAGTCCTAGATCTAGGTAGGTGAATGCATGAGATTAAGGAATATGGCAGCTTTATTTGAGTTGAATTAAGTCCAATTTGACTCCTAGATTTGAGGCGTATTTACAGGATTTTTGTCAGAAATATAGAAAACAGTGAGAAGGAGCGAACTACGTCATGTGGGCATGTGGGTTGCTGTGTACTGTACGTGTAAATGGGGGAAGGTGCTGATTTTTTCTTTTTCGGCATCTTCGCTGTGCTCTTAGTGTATTTTTAAAGACAAGAGACATGGTATTTAAAAAAATAAAATAAACAACATGTTTTAAAATATAGTTTTTATTATACAATATTAATAAACTCCAGTGACTTTTGAAGCTTTTGGTTATTATTGTTACATCAACACTCCATTCCGTCACTTATTCCAGCACTTTAGTAAACTGCAGATTATTCAGTATTGACATTTTTAAGGCTGATCTCCAGATGAACTGTACTTTCCCAATAGCTGTAGATTATCGCACATGATCTCCGATGCGCGCTTTAACTGCACCCACTCGTATGGACATTTATAAAGAGTAAAGGTTGAATTCAGAGGCATTCAGAGCGACATCGATGGTGGGAGTGGGCGGGGCCGTGGGATGACCATAGATAATAACTTTTTGTTACCAGCAAATAATCTGACTGTAAAATGTTTAGAAATATATGCACTGGATCTCTTTTGTCTGTTCAGGCAGGTTTTTTTTGGGCCCTGAAATAAGCTTAGAAATATTTACAATTATATTTACAATATAAACCAGCCTTCATTCTGTTTTATTTCCTTTTATTGTCAAAGCAGAAACTGTGGTCATTTTATTTTCCTTTTTGATCTACAAGATGTAACTATATTGTTGAGAATTCTTAAATATTTATGTAGGTAAGTGAAAACAAACAGGGCAAGAAGTCTGAGATCGTAGACAACATCAGCAAAATCAGTATAAAATTCACTTCCACAAGAAATTCACTTTTGAAAGAATGGACGGTCTGTTTTGCAGCTTTTTGACTGACGTTGCTTTTGGTTGTCGTGTTTATGCACTGACAGCAAAACCGCAGGACGATGTCTGTGCCACGGACGCTGGGTGAGCTGCAGCTGTATCGTGTGCTGCAGAGGGCCAACCTTCTGATGTACTACGACACCTTCATCCAGCAGGGCGGCGATGACGTGCAGCAGCTGTGCGAGGCTGGAGAAGAGGAGTTCCTCGAGATCATGGCTCTGGTTGGGATGGCGACGAAACCCCTGCACGTGCGGCGCTTGCAGAAAGCCCTGCGCGACTGGGCTGCGAATCCAGCCGTCTTCAACCAACCCCTGACGTCGGCCATAGGAGGAATCCCGCTTTTTAAAATCGACAGCATCGTGAGCTCGCGGAAGTCCATAAGCAATGGTCAGCCTGCGTCCCCGTGTGACCGGGAAGATCAGGGAGCCTGCCTGACTCCACTCCGTGATAACGGAAGCCCGAGAAGCCCGTGCTCCCAGGCATCGCCGCTTCCACCAGACCATCATCTTTACAGGGACAAACTGTCCCCCATGGAGCCTCACTGGCTTAGTCCTGAATTAGACGGGAGCGTCGGAGCAGAGGAAGACCAGCCAAGTCCGCCTTTGCCTCTTTTGGTCCACTCCCGGAACATAGGTCCCTCGACACCTCCCACATCTTCCTCCTCGTCCTCTTCCCCTTGGCCCGGAGGACAGCTGGATTTGGACACAGTGAAGGCGGTAGGGGAAAGCGTGGAGCGTCTGTACAGGACGGTGCCGCACACAGACCCAGCCGACGTGAAGAGTCTCCTCAGGCTGAATAAGAAGATGGCTAAGACGGTGGGTCACATTTTCAACATGGAGGCACACGACAAGAGTAAAGAGGAGGAGATCCGCAAGTACAGTCTCATCTACGGCCGCTTCGACTCCAAGAGGAGAGAGGGCAAGCAGCTGACACACCACGAGGTAACACACGTAACGGAAACTTATAGCCTTCAGTTCAGCATTGTTTAATGATCTCCTCAACATTGTGGAGATGATCGTGGTATTTGACACGATTACATATAGATTATAACCTTTTCTTTGTTTTTTTAAGCTTTAAACACCTTCAAATAATTAGACTAAAGTCACAGATGTGGGTTGAATTCTTGATTTTGTTTCATTTTGCTGCGTAATAGCTATCAGCGTTCATTTTTTTGTTAGCAACAAAGACAAACTTTAGGCACCAAACACGTCTCAGCTCATCAGATACATCTGGGATGAATCAGACACTGTGGACATTTTATTTCGAGTAACGTGTCACAGGAGACCCAGAAGAGCTGCACAAATGCTGCTGTAATGGGACATAAAAATACAGTTTAAAAGTTCGCAGAGGTCGTGAACACTAATAAAATTGCTGTGGATCAGAACTGTGATGAATAAGAACGAGCAGCTAGCCTTGAGAAGTCAGACTAACGTCATGAAACTTTGTGTGAAAGTGTCACTAATCAAATACACTACAAAAAATGACACTGGGTTAGTTATTGCATCATAATATATAAGAACCAATCAGGTCCTAATATGCAAATTAAGCCCATTAAATAGGGGCATTTCAAATCGTTTGTATATAATATTTATATCTGATCTACAGATTGATATTAACTAAACATTGCTGTTGCGCTTTTAAGAGTTTGTGTATAAACACAATTCCCTGTTTGTCTCTTTCCCGCTCAGATGATCATCAACGAAGCGGCGGCGCAGTTCTGCATTCGCGACAACGCGCTCTTACTGAGACGGGTGGAGCTGTTCTCTCTGGCTCGGCAGGTGGCGAGGGAATGCGCCTACACCTCCACGCTGAAACACAGCAGGTCAGGAGATGCCGTTCCATCAAATCTCGAAATGTGAATAATTAACCGAACCAAACAACAACGATTCTAAACAATGCTTCAGGAACCGATGCAGATTATAGCTGTGGGTTGACACAGGATTCGAAATAAAAATTTTTACATCAAATTTCATAAAATTTTCATCTAAACGTTTAGTTTTTGACTTGTTCATAAAATCTCATTTTTTTATTTAAAAAACCCCAATAATAATAATGTTGTAATAATAATAATAATAATAATAATAATAATAATGTTATAATAATAATAATAATAATAATAATAATGTTATAATAATAATAATAATAATAATAATAATAATAATAATAATAATAATAATAATAATGTTATAATAATAATAATAATAATAATAATAATAATAATAATAATAATAATAGTTATGCTCTGTTGTTTCAGGACCAACTCTGAGGACTGTACCAACTCCTTTTCAGACAACAGCGCTCCGAAAAGAATCAAACTTGAGGTCGGTGCATTCTATTATTATTATTATTGTTATTGTTATTATTATTATTATTATTTTAATTATTATTTTAATTATTATTATTATTATTATTATTTTAATTATTACTACTATTATTATTATTATTTATATTATTATTATTATTATACAAAATGTCAAACCCCCATTTCTAAAAATAGTCTGCTGGTGATTTACCATCATCCTCATCATCATCATCATCATCATCATCATCATAATATCAGCCCTGTGATTGAATAACTTTTTCTCTTCAGGTGATGGATTCAGACGCTCTAATCCCCATACGTGGACCGAAAAGCTCAGACGGGGCAATTCACGGCGGCGTGAGGTCTGCAGCAGACGAGGACAGTCTATCAGGAGAAAGTCTGGACAGTTTATCTCACGGTAAAAATCTCACCTCACCATTTTCCGTTCTTAATAAGACAAATTTGCAGGAAAATCTCACTGCGCTGACCAGGCATATGCTGATATCTATATTATATTAAACAGATTCAAATCCTGATGAAAAGATAAAAATAAATATAAAGATGATCATAATAACCTCGTTTTTAGATATATGAGGAGTTTCAAATGTTTAGTATTTAACACGAAATGTGTTTGTTTTTATAGTTTTCTAAGTAGAAAAAGAATTAAATATTATCCCAGATTAAAAATATTGTATTTATTTATTTTTATGATTCAACCTTAGAATATTTTTTGGTCAGGGTAGTTAGAAGAACTTTTAATATTGCTTTAATTCAGGTGTAAATTCGTTTTTTGAAGCCTATAAAATTTTCCGAGATGATATTCGTTTTAATCAGTTATACGTAACGACAAAAGGACGTCAACGCGCAAAAAATGACGACTTCGAAATGTTCCTAGTGTGCCGTCTCCATGGTAACAGCGTTTTTTTTGCAAAATGCTGTGATTATATACGGTATTAACACATTCTCAGCACATGTCCGGTTAATGTCCAGAACGTCTACTCAGATACGTCACTGTCTTATATATTTCATGTTGTTTTTTCTGTAAAAGATCACGTCCGCCATCCGTTTGTGATGAACAATAATCGTGTTGATGAGCTGTAGTTTGTGTGTGTGTGTGTCGTGTGTGAGAGCGTCATTCTGTCTGTGTGTGTGTGTGTCCTGATAGATGTAGGGCCTCACTCTCTCCCCTCGTCATCCCCCCGCCCCCTCGCCGACACCATCGGCCCAGTCACCTGGAGTCGCCAGCTCATGCAGCAAACGCTCATGGACGAGGGCCTACGATTGGCTAGAATGGTGTCACGTGACCACGCTGCCAAGGTCAGCCTAGGGTCAGAGAAGAGACAGACTTCAGGTGAATTCTGTTCTACATGATATTAGTTCTGTTTCACTGATAATAATAAATAAAAACAGACGGATGACAGATCTCCATCTGGTGGACTTACATTCTGTTTTTAATGCAGAGTGGGCGTGGCTTGTGTAGACTCCACCCACAGTCAAACTAATATAAGCATAGCTAGCAAACAAAAGCAAAGCTAACTTAGCAAGAAAATGCAAACAAGTAGGTCACAGCGAATTGGCTGGAGATAGCTAACCTAGCAAAGACACAAAACAAAACTAAAAACAAAATCTAAAAACAAAAGAAGACCAATTCACTTCCTGCTGGAGAGTTTAGCTAGTTAGCATAATCAAACCAGCAACCGAAAACGAATATGTTAAGCAAGCGCTGAAAGTTATCACTAAACGATGCGGCGTAGCATCACATGCAGGCTCTCAGACAGAGCGCTGTCAATCAAGCACGCTCATGAGAATATCCGGCCACGCCCGTACGCCACGATCCGCTGCTGTTTCTCACATTTCTCACTTGTTTCTCTTACTCACATTCGACTACGCGTCGAATAGAACACAAGTTTGGTGTCCTACACGGATTTTTATAAAACATTTTGCATTTTGAGTGAAGAGAAATTATTGTTGAGCAACAAAGAAGCTTTAAATATGTGTGAAACTATTCTTTAGGCTACAGTTCAGCAGGAACAGTGAGAGCTTACATTAAAACTGCAGCCTTTTGAGATGCAAACGCCTTTGTAATGCGATGTCACCATGGGGTGGAGGGGGAGAGGAAGCAACAGAGAGGGAGAGAGGGAGAGAGAGAGAGAGAGAGAGAGAGAGAGAGAGAGAGAGAGAGAGAGAATGCTGCATGGGCGGCTGGGGCCACAGGAAGTAGCGTGTGGGCGGTAAATTGGAGCTCCCCCCTGCCTCTCTGACGTCAAAGCTCATGAGAAATGTGTGAGCAGAGGGCGGGATGGATGGATGAGGAGAGAGTGGGGGCGAACGAGTGGGCTGGAGTGAGAAGGGCGTCGCATTGACTCATAGAAAGACAGAGTAAAAATAAAACGCGTGGGCAGGGAAAGGGTGCAGTCTCTTTTATTTCCTCCTCTTTTCCTCCCTTAAGCTTAATGAGGAAAAGATGAGCTTGGTAACATGCCTACTTAAAATTCGACATATCTCTTACTTTTACGCTCAAAAGCACACAAAAATACAAAAAAAGACGCAAACCACCTTCACGTAGTTTCACTCTGGCTGTCAATCAGTGAACCTCTCTCGCTCGTCCTCTCTCTCCCTCCACACGGTCTTACACAACACCACAGGATTGGTTTGGGTTACTTTGGACACTGGAAAGAGTTTTGATTGACGACTCTTAATCCCACCCCATAACATACGTATGATCCATGCAGCGGTTCAGGATTATCACGAGCAGATTAGGGACACTGAATTTGTTTTGTTTTCTTTTTATTCTTATCTGTATTTCTGTATCTGATGCTATACAATATATTTAAACTTGTATTAATCATCTTTCTAGAGGCTGTAAGGTTTCGGAGAGGGGCAGTTACTAAGGCGTGGTTTAAATTTTCCTCCTTTTTCTGATTTATTTTGATTTACACTCCATTGCAGCAGCTTTTTCGGATAATACTTAGTCATATAACTAATACCCAGCATTTACTCTGCCTTTAACAAATGCTTAATAACCAGACGTCAATTGATGGTGGATTTTAACAATAGCGATTGCTAGGCTGGATCATACTTGCCGATAACCGATAAATCATTCGATAGTCTTTAAAATGGATATCAGATAAAAAAAAATAAAAAAAACATCACTCCATGTAAAAATATTACTGAACTTTATTACTAAGATTGCTAAATAAATTAGTAAATAAATAAATTAGTAACCAATAAATATAATTATATGATTATTAAATAATAAATATAACAGCGTTCTCCGAGCATCGCGCAGTCTCCAGTGTAAAAACAAACAGCACGTGATGTCATTTATTCGCCTCTAGAGGCCGCTCTCGCAATGACAGCGGCATGGAAACCCGGAAAAACTATCGGTATGGAGTTTTGCCAATAGCCGATAATTCCATCAATCAACTATCAGTGCAGATTAATTGGTCAACCTCTACTTTACACACTAATCACATCTGTGACGATTATCGATTATAATGCATAAGAAGAACAGAGAGGACAAAATAACCAAAACCCTATAACAAAGTCACATCTCACCATCTTTCGCTTCTTTTTTTTTTTTTACCTTCAGGGTACACAATACGTGACTAGAAAAAAGGAAGTAGGCTCTTCTATAGAATTTCAGTCATATTGTTCTACGTTCACGATGCTATGAGGAAGTGCCGAGATTAGAAAAGCTGATTAAATATCTGCATAATAAAAAACTTTAAAGACCGAATCTGATTGAACATGCAGACTAAATGTGAAAACTTGCACAACTTTTAATGCATCCTGAAAGCAGGCAATAATTACTGCATGATACTAAAAAACAGCCAATCAGGATCTAATATGCAAATTAGCTTCAAGCAGCTCAGGTTTACAGGAGGAAGGGGGGTGGCTTACGAATGGACATATTTATGATATAAAGAGATCTATGCTTTTTTATGTTGTCTAATGACTATTTGTGTGGAACTGCAAAAAATTCGAGCTCCCCAAAGAAGAGTGTATTTTCTGTTTCCACAGTTCGTTTTTTTAACGTGCTTAGCATTTCAAGCTATCACTTTTGTTTTGTTCATTTTACGTTTCGGACAAAATCTATCTTTGTAAAGGACAATGTGTAAAAGTTATTTCTCCTCCTTCTCTATCTCCTTCTCCCAGAGCCAGAGGGCCGAGCATCAGACAGACGAGGCTTAAACGCGTCCCACCAGAACAGCAGTCCTGCCAGTACCAAAGACGACCCTTAAGAAGGAACACCAGCAGGAGCCAGAAGTTGCCTTGCTGCCCTACTCAGGTCTCATACGATTTGAACTCTTCAGAGATTTCCACACCCACTTTCCCAAAACTGTCTCATGTAGTTAGCACACCACAGGTTGGAATAAATAGGATGTCAGAACATCCAGTGTCAGACCGTTCTTCTGTTATGGGTCATTGGCTGGATGAAGATGTGTGTTGTAGATCAGATTTGGTTCTGAAAGGTCAGAGTTCAGTACAGTTAAGTGAATTCTCAGGTCGCTGTATAAAATGAATCATCTATGATTACATACAATTTAAAGCTGTTTTGCTGCAACACTGCAATACTGTAATCGTTATGAGACGAACACACACACATTAATACTGAAATAATGCAGCATTTCATTTGACTGATCATATTCACAGAGGCCAAACCTATTATGAATAGTTTTACAGATACAGAGACCACACTCCCTGATTTTGGACTGACGGATATCGAGGCCACACCTCCTTTAATTGGACTGATTGGAAAAGAGGCTACACCTCCATCACTGAGACTGACTCAGAAGCCACACCTCCTTTCTTTGGACTGACACAATCACTGGGACAAAAAAAAGACCACACCTTTTTCCGAGACTGATACACTGCAAGGAAACATCTTCATACTGGGACATAAACAAAGAGTCCATGGTTTTTTTAAGTCTAGCAGGCTTGGAAACCACACCTCCTTTATTAGGAGAGACTTAAAGACCACGCCCCCTTTTTAAAATGACTGACACCTCTCTTTCCACGGAACTAACTTTTCGGTTTTAATTGTATAGTGTGTTAAACAACAGACACTGTACCGATTTTAATCGATTCTTAATATATCAGTCGTCCCGTAGGCCACATTAATAATGATATTGGTATTGATCGTGCATTAGAGAGTGTAACAGCAAAAAAAAAAAAAAAAAAGCATACTCCTACAGTGCATTAGGCCTGTGTGTAAATCATGTACCCTATTACCCAGAATGCACTTTGTGCCTGTCATGTGCTGAACTCTGGACAAGAAGCAGGAAGGAGAATTTACATTTCTTGTAAATATCTGGCATACTTTTGTTGCTGTGCATCAGTAACGCAGCCGTAACTGTAGGTCCGTTTCCGTCTCCTGATTAATGGCATGTAACTTTAGTTAAAAGACACAACGTGGCGAAAATGTACCGACTGCTGATTCTGTGCTGAATCGGATTCGCTCCGAGTGTGAAATCAGAGCGGGAAGCGGTTCAAAGGAAACCTTTTTTTAAAAATGTGGTTTAATTTAAAACTCTTAACACTAACATACTGAACTTATATAGAACATAAGCGTACGAGCTGTAGTTAAAATAAAAGTACAGGATATTAGTTTGTGAGGTAGAAAGCAATCTAGATTAAAATTCCTATTTGTCATGAGGACAGGATCATCCAGTAGGTCATGTGTGTTAATGCATCTCACAGTAGAAATCAATGTTGTCTCACTGGCATCAGATAATTTATTTTTTAATATTCTCAATAAATGGTATTTTATTGTTTATTGATTGTTTTTGTGTTTCCTTATTTGGGGGCTGCATGTTGAATCATTTATGGCTCGAATCCTTTGTCAACATGGTGAGTTTGGTTAGCAAGCGATGCGAAGTGTACTTACACCATCTTTACAATCATACAGAGTTATTTACAAAAAACTTCTGAGGGAAAAAGTTGGTATTTTTGTCTAGTTTCTAGTGTGTATAACTTTGAACTAGCTAGCTCAGTCATTTGCTAGGTTTATATTGCTCGATCTCCACAAGTACAAATCTACAACCGCCTATTATCATGAAAATGACCAGATTCGCAATACAAAGTGGAAAAATACCAACAATCACATGTAGAACCATATTTACTTCAAATCTATAGCCAATATGGGTGTATTTTCATCTAGAATTTCACTGGAAATGCATCAAATACTTGAGGGTAATATTACTCAAGAACATTTTACATACAACTAGATGAAAAATGAGATTTCAGACCATTCCTGATATAATTTTGAGGTAAAACTGTAGCATAACAAGCTAATACGCGTGATGCTTAGCACGAGGCTAAACTAGAGACTTGTTAGCAAACTTTACACAGCAAACACATTTTACAGGGGAAAATAAATTCATTTTAATACTGAAATGGATTTTCAGTATCGAGTCAACGGCTTGACGTAACGAGGGAAATTAAACAGGAACTTCATCTTGACCTGGGCTAAATATGGCATTATTTCGATCACAGATGACAAAATGGGTATTTATGGAATTTTCAGCGTGGCTGAGCTGCAGCGAGCTCGATCTCTGTTCACCGGAAGATGCAGCGCTAAATATAGCGATCTCCCTGAGTGGCCTGTAGAGACGTCATGGCCGTGCTGGAGTTTGAAGGGACAACAGCATGATGCATTATCTACTGTAGAATATGGAAATCATTGAGCAAGAAAAAAGGAGGAAAAAAGTTACAAAACACTGCATGTTGTGCTGGAAAATAATCAACAGCAGGGTTGTGTTATGATACAAAGCAAACGTTCATTATATTCCAACAACAAGTGTTTTATTCTTTTACATGACAACACCTTTTTGAAGTTGATATGACAAAAAAAAAAAACAGCTTATGTTACTGAGAAATATACTAACAAACATGAACTACTGTCCTAAAGATTTAAAAATTAATTTACAGCATTACCACGGACTGTTTAAAGAAATGTCTCCCTATAGAAAAGATTACACACACCCTGTTACTATATTAATGGTGATAAGTTTATATATATATATATATATATATATATATATATATATATATATATATATATATATATGTATATATATATATAAATAATATGACGTGGTATCAAAAAGTTTCTTAACTATCTCTGTTTACAAGAAAAAACTTTTATATATCTCCGTTTCTACACTACCATCTTCAAAATCGTCTTCTTGCACTTCTGGAACGTGGAAGTCTTCCTTCCGAAGCGTATCGAGCACCTTCTGCAATTCGTGCCGATCTCCGCAATGGTGTGAAAACAGCGACCTTTCAGCTACATCTTCAGGAAGAGGGCCAAGTTCACAGAAGCCAAATCTGGGTGGGTGTAGAAGTGAGGAGCTCACGTGTGAGGAGAGCAGGGTGACAGGGTGCGCACATGGTCAGAACAGCATCAGTTGCACAGCTCCGGATGCACAAGGGACCTGGTCTTTCGGCACACTGACTTATGAAAGGTCGGTGCTCCCTGTAACTGTGCGTGCAGCCTTGTGCTGCCATCTGTTGGCGTGTTACAAAACGAATCTCAAAATATTTTGATACGACCTCGTGTATATTTATACACACACACACACACACACACACACACACACACACACACACACACACACACACACACACACACACACACACACACACAGAGAGAATTCAATAGCACTGTGATTGGTGGAAGGGGAATTACAGTATAAACAGACACAGATATCAGGCTTTTGTGAGCAATAACCTTTATATTTAGAGATCTCAGAAACACACAAGAGCAGGAACTAACCTCCAGTGAGATCTACAGTAGTATTCGAACTGGTTTAATGCAGAAAGAACCCGTACTTCACACTTCAGTACATTAGTTCAGTGTAACAATTGAATAGTATTATTTCTTCACGCAAATATATGCACGTAGGTATTTAGCTAAGCTTTAAATACAGTGTATATATATTTATATATTTAGAATTTTACATCCGAGTTATTCGAGAATTTTCTTCTCAAACACTGAATGTCTGCGCAGCAAAACTTCTCGCCGTTGTGTGTTTAAAGTAAACAGTCTCGTGTACGTTGTATACGTGCTCATGTCATGTACGTCGTCAGGAGATGTGTGTGGTGAGATGGCGGAGGAACTCCCCCCTGGTGGTGGTGTGTCCGGGGAACACGGCATGACAGAACTCGCAAACTCGGGAGTTCAGCGTGACGCGGGACATCAGAATCCCACCCGCCTCGCTCATCATCGTACTGGTCAGGAACGATGAGGACCACGGCCGCTGCAGCACACAGCACCATTACCACAGTCAATGCACAAACGCTTGGGAACCCACACATTATTTGTTCACCTAAAGGGTGGCCTCAAAGGTTCTTGAGATCTATCTAAAGAACCATTTTTGAGTGCTTTGTGTTAGGCACTGAATAATACACACTTAGAAATCTAAATTAATGTCGTTCCTTTCGCTGAGGAACAAATTCTCCTTGAGAAACAAAAAAGGAACCAAGTTAAGAAGGTTGTACAGTTCTTTAACTTCACCATCTCCAGGAAACCCTTAATGGTTCCATGAAGAGGCCTACAGAAGGTTTCCTTTTACAGAGAACTATATTTAAAGGTCAAATGTAAAACCCTGGAATTTGTTTGTTAGCTAGGTGTAGGCAGTGATATTGAAGTATAAAGATGTGATGATTTACCAGTTGCTTTGATGTTTGGCTGCTGTACCAGTTATGCTCGACCTGTCGTAACTCATCCATGATACTGTGCCCCTCGTTCTCGATTCGTCCCGACGCTGACGCCACTCCGTCCACCTCCACCTTCTTCTGCACAGGCTCCAGGTGCAGTCTGTTCAAATCTCCAGCAAGCGGGGAAACCCCAGGATCACCTGAAACACAAACCACACACACACACACACACACACCAATGCAAGAGTGAAGAAAACAAGTTCACTATTTGTCAGGACGATAATGTGAAAGAAGACGTGCAACAACATAATGAGTGTAAAAGTCAGAGATACCTGTGATACCGGTAGGGTTTAAAGCTAAAGTGTGTGTTTGGTGAGTTTGAGCAGCAGGGACGTGTGTGTGAGCATCTTGTTTGTGTAGTTGAGCTGCTTGTGCTCGGTCCTCTGTGTGGGTGAACATCCCCAGTCCATCACGACTGCACGGAACCGTCTCCGAATACAAGTCCTCAAAATTCCCATTAAAGACAGGAGTCACACCTGAGTGAGAGCAAAAGAATTTAAAATGAAGGAGGCGTGGCCTCTGTGTATCATAGTGAAGAAGGCGTGGCCTCGGTGCATCATAGTAAAGGAGACATGCCCTCTATCAGTCCCAGTGAAGGAGGTGTGGCCTTTGTGTATTATAGTAAAGGAGGCATGGCCTCTGTGTATCATGAAGAAGGAGGCGTGGCCTCTGTGTATCATAGTGAAGAAGGCGTGGCCTCGGTGCATCATAGTAAAGAAGACATGCCCTCTATCAGTCCCAGTGAAGGAGGTGTGGCCTTTGTGTATTATAGTAAAGGAGGCATGGCCTCTGTGTATCATGAAGAAGGAGGCGTGGCCTCTGTGTATCATAGTGAAGAAGGCGTGGCCTCGGTGCATCATAGTGAAGGAGACATGCCCTCTATCAGTCCCAGTGAAGGAGGTGTGGCCTTTGTGTAGTATAGTGAAGGAGGCGTGGCCTCGGTGTATCATAGTGAAGAAGGCGTGGCCTATGTGTATCATTACGAAGGATGCGTGGCCTCAGCGTATCATAGTGAAGGAGGCATGCCCTCTATCAGTCCCAGTGAAGGAGGTGTGGCCTTTGTGTATCATAGTGAAGGAGGCATGGCCTCTGTGTATAATAGTGAAGGAGGCCTGGCCTCTGTGTATCAGTACAATTGAAGGAGGTGTGGCCTTTGTGTTTCATAGTGAAGGAGGTGCGGCCTCTGTGTATCATAGTGAAGGAGGCGTGGCCTCTGTGTATCATAGTGCAGGAGGCGTGGCCTTTGTGTATCAGTGCAAGTAAAGGAGGCGTGGCCTATATGTCTGCCAGTGCTAATTAAACGAGGCAGGGTTTTATTTCTCAATGCTGAAACATTACACAATTTTTTTTAACCCTTGGTACACTGTGCCTTAGTTTATTTACTTTTATTTTATTACTCCAGTCAAGTGTGCTTATTTCTAGATAATGATTAATTACTTGTTTCAGCTCTCTATCCTGTATCTGGTCCATGCTGAAAACCCGAGCTGTGTTTATATTAGTAAGCGCTGAGTCAGAGTCCTGGATGTGAACATACCTTGTTGTCGTCTCAGCGCCTCGGTGAGGTGTCGTAACATTTCAGCCTGTTTTAGACACAGTAACTGCAGACGGAGGAACTCCTGATACAAAGCCGTGTACGCTTCCTCCATCTCGCACTCGCTGTGTGTCTCGCTGCGTTTCACAGTCGGTGTCCTGTTTTAGTGCTGCTCGCTCTCCCTCACACTGAGTCACACAGAAGCTTCAGGCTGGAAGAGGAACAAAGAGCAAAAGAGGAAAGGGAAGAACCATGCGGGTGAACTTTAATCATTATCAGCTGGCCAGGTAATAGCACTGAAGCTAATTGTTTTGCCATTTAATAAATCGGTTTAGTCCACGACACATATGGAGCAAACATAATTCACGTTCTTCAGGTTTTTAATCAGACATTAGAAAGCATACAGTAGAGTCAGAATCAAACAGTATATATTATAACAGAAGGTAGTCTATACCACAGTTACATATGGGACGGCAAAATGGCAAACCACCTACACCGCCATACCAAACAGTGAGCACAGCAGGCCACTTATTCTAGAAAATTGCATCATTCTCCTCATCGTCTTCTATGAAACTACCTTAAATAGCAGTGAAAACAAAGATGCTATCTGTGGAATAATTTCCAAAACATCCTGATCAAGCTGCAAAACACAGCAGTAGAATCGTACTAACGACAAACCACTCAAAATATTATATTACACATTATGTAGAAAAACACAGTACAGTCCCAAAAACATTTTCACAAACATGTATGAACATGTATTTATGTGTATCTATTCACACATTTTACACACAAACCAGTGATGAACCAGTCCACTTCTTAGTTCCACCATTATGATGCCACATCTATAGAACCCATCAGTTTTATAGAGAAGTGCAGAAGAGCAGAGCGCTGCATCACACACATCACACACAGTGTGAGAGAACGTCATCACTAAAACAAGAAACACAATTCAACAAGTCTTCTTTCACTGGAGCCACAACTGCACCTCCACACACATCATCTCCACCAGGAGCCTCGATATTCACCTCATCACACACACACACACACACACACACATCATCTCCACCAGGAGCCTCGATATTCACCTCATCACACACACACACACACACACATCATCTCCAGCAGGAGCATCGATATTCACCTTATTACATTTTTCTGCATTTTAAATGAAAGCAAATTGAGTGTTTTTTTATACTACAGGAAAGAAAACAATTCATAAAAAAGCTTAATAACCGTTTTCAACTGTTTCTCCACAATGTCCAGCTTTTCTTGAACATTCTGTGTTGTGGATGTCCTTGCAAGTGTATCTGCGACCAAATCAGTTTATTCTCCTCGGTCAGTTGTTTTTGAAATCAACAAAAAGTGATTAAATCCACATGAATATATTGGAGTTGCAGTTTCCTACAGATGCATGTTGTGAGCTCTGACTAGTGACGCTCTCTGACCGTCCAATCAAAGGGCGTGAAAATACTGATGTTATTGTACACCTTCAGCAATAAGAATGGAAATTTTTCTAAAAAAGGAAAAAATTAATTATTGTTTATTTTAAGAGACCCGTCTATATTTAGAATTGTGCTTTAATAAAGAAAAGGTACTTCTTATCTGATTACTCGATTAATCAATGAAATAATCGGTACAACACAATTACTAAAATAATCGATAGCTGCAGCCCTATTACACACACACACACACACACACACACACACACACACACACACACACACACACACACACACACACAGTCACCACGGCTCCTCATCTGGGATAAATTCACAACATTCACCTTAACTGTTGATTTCTGTTAAGCTGCTTTGAGACAATGTCTGTTGTGAAAATTGCAATAGAAGTAAACTGGACTTGACTTGACTTGACACACACATTGGGTAAGAAGACATAGTAACCGGAGATGTGTGAGCGCAGACAAAGACATTCCGTTTACCTTACATACTCACATCGTAAAGATCCTATAGACACTGAACAGAGAACATAGGAATGTGTTTAGAGAACCAGTGTGAGGTTCATCTTAACACAACAATGTTCACCTGCTGCCCAATACATAAATCCACCCACGAACAGGTACCATGATGAAGATCATCAGTGTTCTTCATATTGTCATAATGTCAATGTTATAATGTCATAATGTCATGCCTGATCAGTGTGTGTATATCAGATAAACAAAAACAAAAAACACCACAAAAATAAACCAGTATAAATGTAATAATATGAGTGCAGTAAAGAATATTAAACCCTGAACACCACATTAATCCAGACTTCACCCACACACACACACACACACACACACACACACACACACACACACACACACACACACACACACACACACACACACACCCACACACACACACACACACACACACACACACACACACACACACACACACACACACTGAACAGGAACACCATGTGTACTCAACCAGTGCAACTCACTTCCTTATAGCATTAGATCACACAGTGGAGTAAAAGGAGAAAACGATGCCGTTTTTAAGTCTCAGAATCTTATAAACTGCACATAATTAGTGATCTGTTAAACTCTACATACCTCGTTAACTCTCTCGCGTGGAACCAGCAGCCTCAGAGTGCGTGCGCGTGCGTGCGTGCGTGTGCGCGCGGTTTCGGGAACTCGTGAGACTTGTTGACTATTTACATGAATGTTTATTTCCGGGAGTCGCGCGCTTTACGACAGCGATATGGGGAAGTGAGAAAGCCACGTCGTCTGGTCACGTGACACGTCCGCCTGTTTAATCAGACTTTAATCAGAAGAAATAATATGATAATAGAACATTGTTTAACCCTTTTGTGGGTTTTTTGTGGGTCAAATTGACCCATTTTAAAGTAAAAACATATTTTATATATATATAATTAATTGTACATATTTGCAACCCACACCTCCATGTTTACATCACATAGATACTGTTTAGTCGAAGACACAAAGGGGTGTCAAATAATATTTGTACCTTTGCAACTGTGAGACATATTTCACCCCAGTCTCTCTCTCTCACACACACACACACACACCCTATTCTCCTGACCCCATCTGTAACGTGTAAAAATGCAGGTGACTTTTGACAGGAGTTTCCAGTAGCAAACTTCACACTCACTGAGTGGACACTTGGCAGGGGAGAAAAAGATTTATACAGATTCTCTGCATGGACGTTCTACAACATTACCCTCTGTTTAATACTCTGTCAGAGCTTTACACAATCAGCAGCAGAAGTAAATGTGTGACAAGCCTCAATCATCACAGTGAAATAGAGGAGGATGTGTCTGAAGATGAAGACCATCTGGAGGTCAATTCTGAGCGTGACGATTCTGATTCTGACCCAAATGAGGAAAACTGCTATTTATATTCCTCTACGCAGGACATTCACGTCAAAAACATTGTGAAATACAGTGGTGTTCATACAGATATATGCATCAGGCAAAACTGTCTGCGGAAAACATAGAGCTTTTGAGCTGGTCATGCCCAACTCAATACAGAAAATTATTCCCCGAAATATAACTAATCTAGAAGAAAGCCATGTTCACAATTCTTATGTGCATCAAAGCTGTACAAGAGGCGCTTCTTCCTTGAGGAGCTAAAGAAGGGGCTTGTGGTACTGTATATACAACAAAGGCAGCACATGCCATGAACCTCAGCTGCTGCAGCTACAGTGAGGGAGATCCAGGAGAGAACTTCACCTAGGACACTAGTACACCAGTAGGTCAGGTAAGTGTGTGTGTGTGTGTGTGTGTGTGTGTGTGTGTGTGTGTGTGTGTGTGTGTGTGTGTGTGTGTGTAGTAACAGCAGTGATCATCACCCACTTCTTTCTAGTTTGCAGCTGGTGAAAAAAGTTAGAGAAGAGAGGTGCTGAAGTCTGAAGATGAGTATGATCTGTGTGAACTGTACACAAAGCACACAAAGAGCACTCTGATGACGTCCCACATGTGCTGTATAAATGCACACATATGCACCTGGTTCATTTCCACCTATTCATTTTTGTGTGTTTCTGCTTCTATAAATTGCAGTGTTGCAGCATCACAACATTGATGGTGTTCACTTGTGTGCTGTGGAGACTCACATATACACACATTTTGTTGTTATTTTGTTTATTTCTGGTTCAAAACAGTGCTTTAAGTTGATATTCAGTACAGATCCTCCTAATGACTCATTAGTGTTGATTTTAAGCCAAGTGGGTCAATGTGTCCCTGAACAGAAGAGGTTTTCTCATGTTCATTTCTCATCACCTCATACAAAGAAAAAAATTTAAAATAAATAAAATAAATAAAAAATAAAAAATTTAATTTTATATGTAGGTTTTTCCAATGTACATTAAAATATTTATGAAAAACAAGTGACTGATCCTCATTGAGCCCTGATCTGTGAGGTCAAAATATTGATATTAACAATGTTTATTGAGATGTTTTGATTTCTGACACTTTTGGATAATTACACATGCCCTGGGTCAAATCCACCCAGGAACATCATTACTGTTCCTGAGAAACGACGTAACAGGAAAGTTAATCATGTAATATTATTAAATATCTTTTAACTCATGTACTTTATGTATTTATGACCACACCTTCTCATTTTGTGAAGAAATCTTCACTTTAGAAGAACAACAGGCAGAAGATAATCAAACACAAAGAATGTACATTATATCAGTGAAGGAAAACCTTCCTTTGGTCTGAAGAGTCCAAATTTTAGATTTTTGGTTTAACCTGCCATGTCTGTTAAACGTACAGAGGTTAACAGGATGGTTCCTGAACGTCTGGTTCTCATGGTGAAGCATGGAGGAGGAGGTGTGGAGGTGCTTTGCTGGTGACATTGTTGGTGATATAGTCTAAATTGGGGACATACCTAATCAGCATGGTGACCACAACATTTTGCAGTGACATGCACATCTCACCTGGTTTGCACTTAGTGGAACCATCATTTATTTTCCAACAGGACAATGACTCCAAAAAAAACACCTCCAGTGATGGAAAGCTGCATCAGATGACCTGGCCTCCACAATCACAACATTCAAATCCAGTTGAGATGGATTGGGATGAGTTGGACAGGAGAGTGAAGGAAAAGCAGCCAACAAGCACTAAATACCTCTGAGAACTTCTCAGGATTGCTGGAAAATCATTCAAGGTGACGACCTCATGAGGCGGAACAACAAAATACCACGAGTGTGCAAAGCTTTCAAAAAAGCAAAACGTGACCATTTTGAAGAATTCGAAAATATAAAATGTTTTGTTTGTTTTTACACGTTTTTGTTTACTACATAATTCTACATGTGCACTTTCATAGTTTAGAAATCTTCAGTAGTGACAATAATAAAGAGAATCCACTGCAGGAGGGACAAAACCAGGCAATAAATATACACTGAAGAAAACCAGAAAAACACATTGACTAATAATTTTTTTTTTTTAATAACAAAACAATTGGAAATAAAAACCAAAGAGACCTGAGATGAAATAAGGAACGACCTGAACAACGACTGCAATCACAGACTGCAGGCATTTCAGAGCTGAGATATAAAATGGAATCATTCTAATTACATCGAATTCAAGTGCCAAAATATGAACATATCCGATAATATCAGTGCTATTAGAACATTTCTTCCACACAAAACACAAATAAATAAACAGAGCATAATGTCGGGACAGATTGGAACTGATGTGAGTCACTTAATGCAGAAGACTTTATGACCTGAACGTGAACTGGTTTGTTTGCGAGCCGTAAACAGGAATGTGATTGGAATGGTGTGATGAGAAAGGAAGAGAGGCCGGTGTGTAAACGGTACTGAAGAGGATAAAGACGTGAGCTGAGGACTGCAGTCGGATCACTTGGTCACCGGTGGGTAGTTGAGCGTCAGCAGCGTCATACTGTGCAGTAACAAAGAGATTTCAGATTCTGTGGAGGAAAAACACAACACAATACAACACTTCAGAAAAACCAGCAGAATCTGTGTTTTCATCTATAAATCAAAGTCAGGGTTTGAGGGAACATCATGATTTTCTAGAAAACACCAGAATGTTCTCTAGAACCCAAAATAGGTGTCTCAGTTTACAAATCGATTTACAAACATATTTTTAAAACAGTTGTGGTTGGACTCCTTCATTGAAAGGTAAAGGAGCACGTATACACCTGACCTTTGACCTTAGCGGAGAGCTCCAGCCATTCATGAAGCCACTCCTTACACTGAGTGGAGGTCAGCTGACTGGAGTTCAGCCCTCGGAGGTCACACGCCTAAACACAGGACATTATAATTACTCTCAAATAAAATAAAAATAGGCTCCGAGTGCAATCAATGTATATTACTGTAGCGTTTATATACTATATATACTGCGTAGGTGTGTCAACATTAACACGTTAATAACACGTGAACGCAAATTCATTTTAACAGCATCAATTTGAGTAATTAATGAATAAATAATTCATGAATGAATATTTCATAAATAAATATAAAAGAGGTCACATTAAAACAACGCAACACACATTTATTCATAACGCCCTTTTATCCCTCAGATCTAAAAAAAAAAAAAAAAACGGATGCACCAAGTCTTAAATTAGCACCAAAATCCGCCGTGATGCACAGATCCGGCAATTAAAACCGTCCGTGTGGAAACACAGCAAAAAGTCCCATTTGGTGTTCTCATGAGTTACGTAATTTAAAACAACATAATTACTTTCATTTACAAGGATATTTATACGAGTTTCCCTTCCACCTGAAAATTTAAACAGGCGTGTGTAAGTAAATTGTTCAGTGCAAAAGAAAGAGAAGTAACGGGAACCTGGTATTAAGGTAAATATCCTGAAACCTTACAGAAACTTTCCATGGAAATTTATTGGAATAAATTTTGGGAAATGTATATAATATATATATATATATATATATATATATATATATATATATATATATATATATATATATACATATATATATATATATATACACATATACAGTATAATTCTTTTTCACAACAGCTTACACACCAGTAAGTTTTAAATGTATGTAATATTTATGTAAATTTCGTGAATGCTTGCTAAGATGAATTTTTTTCCCCACATTATTTTGTGTGCAGAATTGAAGAAATGATGTCATATTTGATGTAGGAAATGCAATCCTCTGTAACGCTGCAGTAGGTGTGCTGTGTGATTGTGATTGATGAAGGTAGAAATTCAACGGAAATTGCATTTAATCTGATCGTTTTCATTTTTTCATCAGATTTTTTTAAGGCAATTCTGTAAATTCCAGATTATTCACATTCCCATGAAAAGTTTCCAGTCTTGAAAATTCCTGGAATTTTGCAACCCTAGTGGTTTAGACGTTAAGACCCTGGGTGACTGATCATAAGGTCGGTGTACCCATTTAAAGTAAAGTGTCTGAGATCCATCATAATATTTCAACGTGCTGCACAGTACAGTAAAGATGTGATTTATAGGATTTTCCCTCTAATACAATGAGAAAGGCAGAAGAATTCTGAGCCACGTTTTTCACACAAGAGGACAATGTGAGACGAAACTTCTCTAAAACCCCCAAAAAAAGTTTCTACAGAAATATAAGTTGATGTTTATACTTGTCTTGTTTCTTCCTCAGTGAGCTGATCGATGCCGAGGCGTTGCAGGGCGCGGTCCAGATACAGCAGGTCCACGGCTTTGGTTGTGAGCCGCCTCCGCACCAGGAAACTGGGAAACCACACGATTATAGGGAGCTGAGAACCTAACAATCTCTAGAGCAGGCAGACGAAACATCAAGAACAAAAAACATGAGGAAAATAAACACAAGGGAAAGAAAGACTAAATATATGAGAGATATGACTTAATGTTTTTCCTTTTCTTCTGTATTCCAGGAGCTCAGATTCTGTTTCTTAATGATTTGTTTTAATAATAATAATAATAATAAACTCCATCTTCCCCCTGACCCCTAACACACACACATCCCAAGCAGAAAGCAGAAAAGGTGTGTTTTACGCTCATAGATCACCTTAATGGCAGGAAGATCTTCACTATCCAGTGCTCCACATCACAGCAATATGATGCAGTATCTCACACACACTGTCTTTTGAAGCACGCTGACGGTGACGTTAATCTCACCATCGGATTGTAACTGTGCAGATGAACTCACCAGATGATGGGGTGTAAGACACTGCATTCCCAGTGGAGATGATTTAAAGAAGACGTCCCGTACGGCATGGACCTCAAAGACTCTCGGGTGATTCCCATCCTGAACCTGCAGAACAGATAAAACATTACGCTCTGCTGCAGCATCTCAGACACTTCGCTGTGTACCTGCACGTTCACAATCGGTGAACTTTAACACCAATTCATCCAATCAGCAGCAAATGTGTTCACATGACATCATCGTAGTATTAAAGACCATTTAGGTTGAACACGCCTTTGTAGTGCAAAAACAAGAAAAACCATGAAATAAAACCAGAGGTTCGTTTCCTGTTGTTTCTCCAGTAAGTCACAGCTCTACCTCTGCCATGTTAATCTCTATTCTATGCGACTCTCAGGACACGCATCGGCCTCCTTATACGGCAGTATAAACGTAAATGCTAATGTTTATGAATTAAATACTTTCATCAGTAAATTACATTTCCAATTACAACCATATGCATTATTTATACTGCAATATATCTTTATTTTATGGGTCAAATAACTCTTTTCTTGTAAATGCTAAATAATAAAAAGGAAAACAGTGAAACAGTCTAGAAACCTTGGAGCACAGGTTGAAAAGGCTCCTCTGACGCCACACGCTCACACGTGGAACGTTCATCACCAAGCTATCCAGGACCTTCGCCTGGCACTGAGAACGCTTTATGTGGTCGATCATCTGGAATTTTCTCTGCTGCTGCGGCGTCCAGAAATGTCGGAACAAAAGCTGGCGTGGAAATAAACACCTGGAGAGAAAAAGACCCTCGAACCTTAATGAGCAGCAATAAGATGATTTTTTATTAAAGATTAAAACCAGTGAGATGTCTACTGAGTCAGATCTTTGAGTCAACACACACACACACACACACACACACACACACACACACACACACACACACACACTTGCACACTGGCGGCATCTAGTGGTGAAATCGGTATAAAAAGTTCGACATTAAAGTTCAATTATCTCTTAAGAAACTAACAAAGGTGTGTGTGTGTGTGTGTGTGTGTGTGTGTGTGTGTGTGTGTGTGTGTGTGTGGACTACAGACAACAGAAGGCGTGTCATATAACGAATTGTGGGTGTGAGCTCCATAGATAGTGTGAGCAGTGAGTTAACCCAATTTTAGTGTGAGTGTGTGTGTGTGTGTGTGTGTGTGTGTGTGTGTGTTTCAATGTTATTGTTTTAAATAGAATGCTGATGTTTGTACATTATGTATAAAATTCTTCTTTTTATTTTCTTCTCTTCGTAACATTGAAGGTTTAGACTGTAAACATGATGTAAAAATGTATATTGTAATAAAAAAAAAAAAAAAAACCCACAATTACCCGAGAAGGTATGGCCAAAAATATTTGGACACCTGACCCAAACCTGTTCCAGCATGACTGCACAAAGTCATGAAGATCTGCTTTTCACGGGTTGGATTTGGTGAAAGATCTCCTGCTATAGAGCTCTATACCCTATTAAATAATGAATATGAACACGCCTCCTTACCTACAGCAGTACCTGACTTCATTAATACACTTGTGGCTGAAGGACACACAAATCTTCACAAAATCTAGTGGAACATCTTCCTAGAAGAGTGGATTTTATTATAAGAACAAATGGAGACTAAAATTGGAATGGGATGTTCACTAAGAAGCACATAGCAATCTTATGGTCAGGTGTCCACAAACTTTTAGTCTTATTTAAACAGGGACACAATGATCACGTCTCAGTGTTAACACGTGTCAGAGTTCGCTGGAGAAGTTGATGTTTGATGTTTGAGAGGGAAAAAAGTATTTCAGTTTGGAGTATCAGTCATGAGGAAAAACACCTGTAACATACTGTACAAATCACACACACACACACACACACACACACACACGCACACACACACACACACACTTAATTAATCGGCCTACAGATGAGAGTGAATATTTCAAAAAAGCGAACTCACATCAGGATGAAGACCAGGCCGATGGCGAACGGAGGAAGTGAGATCACAAACAGAGGAACGGCTTTAAACATGTCACGTCGAAACTGAAATCACAAATAGCAAACACTGAACTCTGATCAGAAACTCGAGCAGAAAACTTCACACACATCTCCACTTGATATCAGATGAAACATGAACTTACCAGAATGAGTCTCTTCATATCCCGATATGGGAGCTCTCTGTAGTGCACATTCTCCATCCACAGGGTCTTCTTTATCCTGCTGACCTCCTTCACGTCTTCCAACAGGAGCCGAAATCCTGACATTTAACACACGAGTGTACAATAAACTTGCAGACGTGTCTGTGACATGATGTACAGAGAGTTAGATCTCCATGAGAAGTATCAGTGTTAACCAGGATGACTGCGAGATGGTAGCGCTGGATTATCACATTACACCATGGTCACTTCTCAGTATTGAGGATCTACAGCTGTTATAAACGTCTGACTGATCACTTCATTTTCATGATTCAGTTTATATACGACTCCTTCAGCTGCAATTCTGCTGCTCCGAATCACACACACGGATAAAGTAGTGCCAGAAGATTATATTTGTGTCTGTGCAGCGTCTCTACTAATAATGAAGCTGTTGGAGTAACACCTGCTGTTTTTCCTCCTATTTCTCATTTAAACCTTTTCTTCTTCAGTCTGTCAAATTTTGTGCCACGAGCCGTTTATGAAGATCCTCGTATTCACAATAGAAGTTCCAGCACATGCAAAACTCCTCAGTGGAGCTCAGTGAGGTCATTGGGAAATGTGTACAATCACCATCTCACTCTGGATGGAACTGGATGTTACTATGGTTACAGGTGTTTATAAACAGAACATTCATTTACATTCAACTGACAAACGCAAACTACACGTTCAACGCTCTGAACTCACACCTGAACTCCTTCCAGCCAATCACAATCCACTATTCACACCTTAACTCCTTCCAGCCAATCACAATCCACTATTCACACCTGAACTCCTTCCAGCCAATCACAATCCACTATTCACACCTGAACTCCTTCCAGCCAATCACAATCCACTATTCACACCTGAACTCCTTCCAGCCAATCACAATCCACTATTCACACCTGAACTCCTTCCAGCCAATCACAATCCACTATTCACACCTGAACTCCTTCCAGCCAATCACAATCCACTATTCACACCTGAACTCCTTCCAGCCAATCACAATCCACTATTCACACCTGAACTCCTTCCAGCCAATCACAATCCACTATTCACACCTGAACTCCTTCCAGCCAATCACAATCCACTATTCACACCTGAACTCCTTCCAGCCAATCACAATCCACTATTCACACCTGAACTCCTTCCAGCCAATCACAATCCACTATTCACACCTGAACTCCTTCCAGCCAATCACAATCCACTATTCACTCCTGAACTCCTTCCAGCCAATCACAATCCACTATTCACACCTGAACTTCTTCCAGCCAATCACAATCCACTATTCACACCTGAACTCCTTCCAGCCAATCACAATCCACTATTCACACCTGAACTTCTTCCAGCCAATCACAATCCACTATTCACACCTGAACTCCTTCAGCCAATCACAATCCACTATTCACACCTGAACCCTGAATATATTTATTTATTATATTATTTTTTATTTATTTGTTTATTTACAGCAAATATGATCTCTTTTCAGCTCAAAAAGTATATGAAGTATACTATAAAATTCAAGTCTTTAATTTTTCAGTCATTCAGTCAGGTTGAAGGTGAGATGATAAACAGGTGAGACAGACAGCCAGGATGTTAAAACTTTACCTGTAGAGATTTCAATCCTAGACGGTCATTATGTATAATATTTATATATAAAATAATATGAAGGTGTAATATCTTGATGTGTCATGTCACACCTGTATATATACACACACACACACACACACACACACACACACACACACACACATAGGTCAACCTGAGGACTCTTTCCAAGCCAAATCCCCGGCCTGGTCTTACCTTTCATCATGGTGTAGTAAAGGATGGAAAAGCGAGGAAATCTCTTCTGTACGAAACGCTCACACTTTTCATTCACCTTCTGCAGAACTCCCAGTCTGACCCGTGAGGTCGAGTAGGGACTAGAAGATAAACAGATGCCAATCAATCAATCAATCAATCAATTAATCAATCAGTCAGTAAGAATATTCTTTAATTGTAGGATTTGCTTTTAATTTGTATATTTATTTTAAAGTTCATATTGCTTGAATGTGTATTGATCCTTATGCTTTCTTATTAAGCTCCTGTTTTACTTTTATTTTTACAAAGTCCTGAATTAAAGTTTGTAAAATTTGACTTGCTGATTATTCAAATGACAAATATTATTATTAATAAAGAAACATGAAAACGAACTACACATGCTCCATCGTTTTAATCTTGATCCTTCAGCAAGCAATGCTCAAGGTGTCAGCTTAGGTTTCTGATTTACTGACTATAAATAAATAAATAAATAAATAGACAACGCACTGCACTAGTAAACACAAGTGAACGTTTCACGCTATTGAATGCTTCATCATTCTCCCTTCTCTATACACATCCACACGCACAGCCCAAGCAGAAAAGCAGAAATACCTTGATGGCAGGTTGATGTTCACTATCCATTGCTCGTGGATAAAAACAGCTCTTGTGCAGACTCGAAACATGTTTAAAACGCGCTTATTACGCGTGTTATTAAAGTCTTTTATTCAGCCACTATGACAGAACAGTGGAATGTCCGGGTTAGAGGGAGGGTTTTTTTTCCCGGGAGAGTTCGAGCTATTCAACTTCCACCCGGTTTGCGCAGAAAGGCTGCGCAGATCCTTACAGTCTGCTATTTTCTTTTGTGTGTGTGTGTGTGTGTGTGTGTGTGTATGTGTGTGTGTTTGAAAAGAACCATTTTTAAACTAAAACTATATGCCTATTTTTTTTTAAAGAAAATAAATGCATTTATTATTAACATCAAATCAAAAACAAACGTCGAACTGTAATTTATCGATTTAATATATTTAGCACCACGTTAAGCACCATTTACATGAACACGCGCGCCCTCCAGCGGCTCTATCACGCGTTGCAGTTCTATTGCAGTTCTCTCCAGCGTGTACCTCCACCTCTCCAGGATCTTCTCCACCTGCTCCCTACTCTCACCACAAATCACAATATCATCCACAAACATCATAGTCCACGGAGACTCCTGTCTGACCTCGTCCATCACACTGCAAACAGGAAAGGGCTCAGAGCCGATCCTTGATGCAGTCCAACCTTCACCTTCGTCTGTCGTTCCTCCTGCACACTTCACTGCTGTCACACTGTCCTCATACATGTACTATTTTATATGTCGTCAAATAATAAGTATTTAATAGAGATTTGAGAAGGGTGCGATAGAAAATAATGAAATTTGGTAATTATTTAAAATATATTTTATTTGTATAAATATATAATACGATTTTAATACCGTATTGTTGACGATATAGGATTTTATTATAAATACATAAAGTATTTATTATTATAATAAGTCAGTATGAAGCGAGGTGTGTGTGTGTGTTTGGGGTCCTTGAGAGATTTGTTCAGGCGGATGTTTGGGCAGCTCCGGGACGATTGGTCACGTCATCAGTCGTTTGTGTGTGTGAGATGGAAGTGCAGCGTGGAAACGTGTGTGTGTGACAGAGAATTGAATTAAAAAAAAGTAAGTTTTTATGCGAGTGTGTGCTTTCTCAGTGTGTGTGTGTTTGCACGTGCTCGCTTGTGCCTGGTTGAGAATGTCTGATGGACTCTTGTGGTTTCAGGATCTCCAGGTGATCATGGCGAAGCTGCTGGATTTCCTCTTCCTTTCCTCCTGTGTTCTGATCTTCTCCACCGTGCTGGTGCAGGGAGCCAGGCAGAGTCAGGACATCAAGTGTGGAGGTGAGAAGCTGATGGTGGAGATGATGATGGAGATGAGGATGGAGTGAAGGCAGAACTGGGAGATGATCAGGGAAAATAGATGTGGATGCTCGGGCCGGATGAGGAGAAGGTCACCAAAATAACCATAAATTAGTATAGACTTATATAAACACTGATTCTATTGATGCTTTCAGAAAAGTTCTAATGTTCTTTAGAAACCGGTGTGATGCATCCACACTCCTCCTCCCCCACATCTCTTTTTCTCTCTATAGAATTGTATATTGTGTAAAGGTGTGTGTGTGTGTGTGTGATATGGTTCATTTGGTTAAGTGAAAATAAGTGTGATTTATATGTGTGATGGTGTGTGAGACAATATGTGTGTGTGTTACCAGCATGCAGAGCGTTGGTGGATGAGATGGAATGGGCCATAGCACAGGTAGACCCCAAGAAGATGATCCAAACCGGTTCGTTCAGGATCAATCCGGATGGGAGCCAATCAACTAAAGAAGTAACGCACTTCTTTATTTCTTTCTTTCTTTCTTCCACGTGGTTCGGTTCTCTTCCTTCACCTCGTCTCGTCTCGTCTCCGTGTGCATATCGGCTTCGATGTCGTTGTTTCAGGTTCCGTTTGTGCGTTCAGAAGGTCATCTCCTGGAGCTGATGGAGGGGGTGTGTGAGAAGATGAAGGATTACGGTGAATCCTTGGATCCTGCTACGAATCGTAAGACGTACGTGAGGTTCATGGCACGCGAAGGCGCGTCTGAGGGCGTCTCGAACGTCTCCTACGACTCGAGAGTCTCGGCCGGCTTGAAGTATGCTGTAAGGAGTTTTCGTTTTGTTCCCACAGAATCTCGTTATTAAATATAAACAATCGGTTTGATTTAGTTGTTGTGTAACTCGTGCAGTGTGAAAGCATCGTGGAGCAGAACGAGGACGAAATCATCGAATTCTTCGCTCACGAGACCGACAACGTTAAAGACAAACTCTGCAGCAAGAGAACGGGTCAGAACTTCTCACTGCACCTTCTATACTGCTTTTGTTCAATTTGATGAATATTTGGTAGATTTAAGAGTAAGTGTCTGTGTGCTAATGAACCTGCTTGATTGACTCGTGATTTTACACAGAAGCTACTCTTTCGTTTGTTATGTATCTGCTTTTGTTTAGGGTGATTTTGTTTGTTTGTTTGTTTGTTTGTAACTTGTGTCAACTTCCTTTCACTGCTTTCAGTTTATTGAGTTAAGTTTCCTTCGATGTGTCAGGTTTTATTTGCTTGCCACTCACAGGTACTCTTTTTGAAAAGAGAACTTTAATTCAGTGGAGTGGCTTTCGTTTGGTGGGATGGATTTCATTTATTGGGGTGGCTTTCGTTTGCTGGGATACAATTAATTTGATTTAGGATGTTTTTTGTTCAATGGGATTGCATTCATTTGATTAGAGATTTAATTTGATGGGATGGCTTTCGTTGGACGGTCAGCTTTTGATTGTTTGGTAGACATTTGTTTGCTGGGGTGATTTTTGTTCAATGGGTTTTCGTCTGCTGGGTCTGTTTACCTGATTGACTTTTTTATTCAAGAACAGTTTTATTGGTGCAGATCGTGTCCATAAGAACCCCCTGGTCTAATTTGATGTCTTTTTTTTTTTGTGTGTGTGCAGATCTATGTGACCACGCTCTGAAGATACCTCACGATGAGCTTTAACATCAGCACCTCTCTCGTCACGTTCTAACATCATGCCACGTGCAGTGGGATTAAATTTGAACTTTTAGCACCAATCAAACACTTCAGATTCTATTCAAACAGGCTTCAGATGTACATTTATTGAATCTGGTTTTTTTTGCCGTTTGTGTGTGAACACAGCACACACACATACTGGTCTAATCATGATACTGAAACTGCCTCGAGGGGAAACGTGACCATCCACACACTTTGTGTATGTCGTGAGCCAAGAAGCCGTCCTGAGGAATTACTCCTGATGATTCTCACAGCATCAAATTAGGAGTACGCAGGATAGAAAACCTTGTGTTTAGATTTCTGTTTTATTTTCATTTTCTGATATTTAAGGTCACACGTAGTTTCTTACGTTTTTTTCATTATGTTTTGTACAACGTAATGCTCTTGTCTGACCTTTTATTTTTTGTCTTTTTTTTTTTTTTTTTTTATAAACATGTTTTCACAACGAGTGTTTGAGTCTTTACTGCTTTTCAGAGATTAATAAGAACGTTTAGAATGAGCCGATTAGGAGTCGCAGTTGACGCTTGTGGAAATGAAGTGTTTCTTAGAGACGCTTCGTAATAACTGATCATTTCAAGCATTAACCAATAATCAGGATCGGCTCCTGAATCATCTAAACAAATATATACGGTACAATTATTTGATCATGTTCTCCATGCGTGACCAAAACATCCACAAACTTAACGAGACGTAACGAGACTTGGAGGAACAGAATGAGTTTTTGTGAAATCAAAGCCAATATTTAATTTTTTTTCTAATAGCCTATGGTCCAGGGCTGGGCGATACAATCACATGACACTCTGTAATCATGATAAAGATGATCATGATACTCCTGAGATCGTGAGATGATGTCCTTGTCGTATCGCCCACGTTCACCATCATGCTCAAAGTGAACATTTTACAGTAACTACGGCATTCGACAGTACGACAACCCAACCCAAAGCCTGGACTTCTAACATCACTAACATTAAAACAGGTGGACCATTAAGAGTGTAACAGTAGATCACTGAGTTAAATGAGCACCTAAATTATTTCATGATAGGGAGATCCTACTATTTTTAACCAATCATAATGCCAGGAGAAGAGTTCTGAGAAACCAGAACATGCTCCTCAAAACCTAAAGAGGTCTATGGAATAAAAATTAAAATCTTCTGCTGTGTGTGCGAGCCCATGCGTGTTTCACGTCTGATGCACTTCATGGGACATGAGTTCTCTGGGAATGCGAGTTTCAGGGCCGTACAGTTTCCCAGCTCGGCTCTCAAACGCCGCCACCATCTGCTTCACGACCTCGTCGAAGAACACAGTGGCGAGTTGCGAGTGCAGGACCGAGCGGAACTCAAATGAGATCTAGAGAAGAGAAAATATATATATATATTTTTTTAGAAAGGATCGAGTTCATGGAACATGCCTGATACTTTGGTTTTTATATTCATGAAACCCTGGTCTGATGTAGGCTCTTTAAGTAAAGTCCTCATGCTGTCTTTGTAATGTCTATCTACTGCATGAAGTGTCAAAGCAGGACATAAGAACTGTATAATGCAATATAGGAGATAATTAGTTCTTATATTTTATCATGCAATATCCTTGAGTCCTTGCGGTTCAATATATGTTTTTAAAGTGTTAAGTTTCCAACTACTTATGGCACTTACGGAAAAGTCCACAGTGCAGGTCCTGGGATATCCGGGAATACCTGGGCTGAACCTCCATATGGTCTCTAAGTGATTAAAAAGTTTTCCATCAGAGCAAACGGCCTGGAGAGAGAAAAGTAAGAAAAAATGCTAAAAATAACCAAAATCAAAAAGCGTGCCATGTGCCAAACACATCTGCATGGCTCAATTAGGGTGTTAGATTAGCGCTTGAGTCAGTGTAGATCTTATGCAGAAATCTTAATGACATAATGGCATAGCTAATGGCATTGCTAGCTAGTCAGATAAAGTTTATGTAAAAAAATTGTGAAAATACAGGAACATCAACACAACTTTGAAATAGCTTGATATAGATGAGGTTAAAGGCTTACTTTGACCAGATGCGGCCGAACGTTGGTGATCATAGAGGTGTACCTCTCCATCATCGGCGGAAACCCCACCTCCAGCTGTGCTTTAGCATGTCCCGCTCTCTTCATTATCGTCTGGGACTTTTTACACCACGGGACGAAGTGTTTGTAATCGTCCACGTTGGCTACTACGTCGTACATCTCCTGCATCGAGTATCTGATCAGCAAAATAAACATTAAATGTACTACTTAAATATCTGATAACTGCTTTAGTTAAAAGATTATATATAAAGTATTAAAATTATGGGGTTGTGCTCTTAAAGATTTGGGAATAAAGAATTATGGAGAAGTGCTAATCATAATCATGATCTAAAAGTGCAGACCCAGTGCTAGATTTAGAACTGGATTCAACAATGTTTACAGGTATACAGTGGGTGCCATTACTTTTGTACTTGAACAGCTAATTGAAGTCGATCACTGAAGGTTCACATTAACTAATCTATTTAAGATACACCTGAGTTTATAGACATAAACAAAAGGAGGATGAGATGACGTGTGCAAGAGCATTTAAACTCCACTAAGCCAAAGAACACCCAAGGATTCGTTTATAGGGTGGTTGATGTGCGATACGCAGTAAATATCATAAATATATAACTGATCAAACCCCATGATGCGCCGCTCTGAGTACTGCTTCCTCTTGTTGCCAAGACTGATAAAGCTTCGAGCTGGTGCTGCTGAGGTGGTTCTTTGGTTCCAGCACATTGTCCCTTCTTGGGGCTTCTTTTGCAAAGCCACACACACAGCAAGATGCCTAAGAACAATGTAAAAACAATCGTTATACACAAAGTACACAAATTATTAATTATATTATTATATATATAATATATTATCAGAAAGCCTCATCTTTATATTTCATTTATTAATGATGTATAATCAATTTACAGCAATCATTATCATGCCATTATAGATGTTATGCTTATTCATTTTATGTAGCAATTATACTAATGTGAACTTATTTAAAAAAAAAATTATAATTAATTCACAATAATGTGTTTCTTAAAAGAAGTTTATAAAATCTGAAACTACAATTAACTCCAAGTGAATGTTTTTCGTTCTGCAGTCGGACATAATAATCGTTCAGAAAAGTAGTTTGTGGGCTAAAAAAAAAATGTACTTCTTTTAAAAGTTTTTGGGTTGTTATTTTTTTTATTATTATTATTATCATTATATTTTATATCGTCGCACGTGTAAAGATGTCACTGCGCATGCGCGAGTCCTCACTCACCTGGCGCATGCGCCGTACTCTCGCAGGGGCGCTTGCGAGCGCAA